>NC_143028.1:7625000-7632500 GCF_057628025.1 Oncorhynchus mykiss
TGTGAGAGAGAATAGAAAGATAGACAAAGTGAGCCGTCTGTTTTGCATATGGGTTAGCCATTCTGGTTAGCCACAGTCACCTCTCTATGTCACCACAGTCTGTCTACTACTGCTGATACACACAGAACTGCTTTACCCTCAGCTTTCCTACCACAGAGTGTTAGGGCTCTATTACCCACAGCTTTACTACCACAGCACCACAGAGTGTTAGGGCTCTATTAGCCAGAGCTTTACTACCACAGCACCACAGAGAGTTAGGGCTCTATTATCCACAGCTTTACTACCACAGCACCACAGAGAGTTGGGGCTCTATTATCCACAGCTTTACTACCACAGCACCACAGAGAGTTAGGGCTCTATTATCCACAGCTTTACTACCACAGCACCACAGAGTGTTAGGGCTCTATTAGCCAGAGCTTTACTACCACAGCACCACAGAGAGTTAGGGCTCTATTATCCACAGCTTTACTACCACAGCACCACAGAGTGTTAGGGCTCTATTGCCTACAACTTTACTACCACAGCACCACAGAGTGTTAGGACTCTATTACCTACAGCTTTACTACCACAGCACCACAGAGTGTTAGGGCTCTATTAGCCAGAGCTTTACTACCACAGTACCACAGAGAGTTAGGGCTCTATTATCCACAGCTTTACTACCACAGCACCACAGAGTGTTAGGGCTCTATTAGCCAGAGCTTTACTACCACAGCACCACAGAGTGTTAGGGCTCTATTACCCACAGCTTTACTACCACAGCACCACAGAGTGTTAGGGCTCTATTGCATACAGCTTTACTACCACAGCACCACAGAGTGTTAGGGCTCTATTGCCTACAGCTTTACTACCACAGCACCACAGAGTGTTAGGGCTCTATTAGCCAGAGCTTTACTACCACAGCACCACAGAGAGTTAGGGCTCTATTATCCACAGCTTTACTACCACAGCACCACAGAGTGTTAGGGCTCTATTGCCTACAACTTTACTACCACAGCACCACAGAGTGTTAGGACTCTATTACCTACAGCTTTACTACCACAGCACCACAGAGAGTTAGGGCTCTATTAGCCAGAGCTTTACTACCACAGCACCACAGAGTGTTAGGGCTCTATTAGCCAGAGCTTTACTACCACAGTACCACAGAGTGTTAGGACTCTATTACCTACAGCTTTATTACCACAGCACCACAGAGTGTTAGGACTCTATTACCCACAGCTTTTCTACCACAGAGTGTTAGGACTCTATTACCTACAGCTTTACTACCACAGAGTGTTAGGACTCTATTACCTACAGCTTTACCACCACAGAGTGTTAGGACTCTATTACCTACAGCTTGACTACCACAGCACCACAGAGTGTTAGGGCTCTATTACCTACAGCTTTACTACCACAGCACCACAGTGTTAGGACTCTATTAGCCACAGCTTTACTACCACAGTACCACAGAGAGTTGGGGTTCTATTCAATCTGGATAGCTGAAGCCTTACAGACTGCCCAATAGAAAGGTGAAGGGAATTTACGATATGCAGAGTTTACCATGAATGCTGTCGCTGCTAATGCCGGAACATTTCCTTTAAATTTCTATCATGCTGTAACGCAGAACTTCCGTAATAAGCATTGAATAAAGACCCTAGTGTGTGTGTGTGTGTGTGTGTGTGTGTGTGTGTGTGTGTGTGTGTTTGCGTGCGTGCGGGTGTGTGTGTGTGTGTGTGTGTGTGAGAGAGAGAGAGAGAGAGAAAAACAGAGAGAGTTAATGTGAGTGTACAGACAGACTGACGGATACCGTTATTTTTCACCCCTCACACCATAATGTCTGGCAACAGGAAGAGAGAGGAAGAGAGAGGAGGAGGCAGAGGAGGAGGGAGATAGAGAGGGGGGAGAGAGGAGGAGGGAGAGGAGGAGGGGGAGAGAGGAGGAGGGTAAAGTCTGACTGCATCTCTACTTATCAGCCCCACCAAACACACTCTGTGGTTTCACAATTTTACGACCCCCCCCACCACACTTGCACCAACCTCCCATCCAAATATTTCACAGTGAAATATTTTCAACAGCATTAACTGCAGAGAGAGTTTATCCTTGCCACTGTCGCCTTTGCTTGGCTTTCTATGACAAAGGCATCAGTAAGAAGTGCTCTGTTTTATATAGACTCATACCTGTTTTATAAAGAGTTAACCCCTCTGTTTTAAATAGACTCAACCCCTCTGTTTTATATAGACTCATACCTATTTTATAAAGAGTCAATCCCTCTGTTTTATATAGACTCAACCCCTCTGTTTTAAATAGACTCAATCCCTCTGTTTTATATAGACTCATACCTCTTTTCATATAGACTCAATCCCTCTGTTTTATATAGACTCATACCTGTTTTATATAGACTCATACCTGTTTTATATAGACTCATACCTGTTTTATGTAGACTCAATCCCTCTGTTTTATATAGACTCAATCCCTCTGTTTTATATAGACTCATACCTGTTTTATATAGATTCATACCTGTTTTATATAGACTCAATCCCTCTGTTTTATATAGACTCAATCCCTCTGTTTTATATAGACTCATACCTGTTTTATATAGACTCAATCCGTCTGTTTTATAAAGACTCATACCTGTTTTCATATAGACTCAATCCCTCTGTTTTATATAGACTCATACCTGTTTTATATAGACTCATACCTGTTTTATATAGACTCAATCCCTCTGTTTTATATAGACTCATACCTGTTTTCATATAGACTCAATCCCTCTGTTTTATATAGACTCATACCTGTTTTATATAGACTCAATCCCTCTGTTTTATATAGACTCATAGCTGTTTTATATAGACTCATACCTGTTTTATATAGACTCAATCCCTCTGTTTTATATAGACTCATACCTGTTTTCATATAGACTCAATCCCTCTGTTTTATATAGACTCATACCTGTTTTATATAGACTCAATCCCTCTGTTTCATATAGACTCAATCCCTCTGTTTTATATAGACTCAATCCCTCTGTTTCATATAGACTCAAGCCATTTGTTCCATGCAGGCTCAATTCTTCTGTAGTTTTGGAGGGTATATGTACTTTACTATTTATATTTTTGACAACTTTTAATTTTCCTTCACTACATTCCCAAAGAAAATAATGTACTTTTTACTCCATACATTTTCCCTGACACCCAAAAGTACTCGTTACATTTTGACAGGAAAATGGTCCAATTCACACACTTATCAAGAGCACCTCCCTGGTCATCACTACTGCCTCTGATCTGGCGGACTCACTAAACAGAGCACCTCCCTGGTCATCTCTACTGCCTCTGATCTGGCGGACTCACTAAACAGAGCACCTCCCTGGTCATCACTACTGCCTCTGATCTGGCGGACTCACTAAACAGAGCACCTCCCTGGTCATCTCTACTGCCTCTGATCTGGCGGACTCACTAAACAGAGCACCTCCCTGGTCATCTCTACTGCCTCTGATCTGGCGGACTCACTAAACAGAGCACCTCCCTGGTCATCACTACTGCCTCTGATCTGGCGGACTCACTAAACAAAGCACCTCCCTGGTCATCTCTACTGCCTCTGATCTGGCGGACTCACTAAACAGAGAACATCCCTGGTCATCCCTACTGCCTCTGATCTGGCGGACTCACTAAACAGAGCACCTCCCTGGTCATCTCTACTGCCTCTGATCTGGCGGACTCACTAAACAGAGCACCTCCATGGTCATCTCTACTGCCTCTGATCTGGCGGACTCACTAAACAGAGAACATCCCTGGTCATCTCTACTGTCTCTGATCTGGCGGACTCACTAAACAGAGAACATCCCTGGTCATCCCTACTGCCTCTGATCTGGCAGACTCACTAAACAGAGAACATCCCTGGTCATCACTACTGCCTCTGATCTGGCGGACTCACTAAACAGAGCACCTCCCTGGTCATCTCTACTGCCTCTGATCTGGCGGACTCACTAAACAGAGAACATCCCTGGTCATCACTACTGCCTCTGATCTGGCGGACTCACTAAACAGAGCACCTCCCTGGTCATCACTACTGCCTCTGATCTGGCGGACTCACTAAACAGAGCACCTCCCTGGTCATCACTACTGCCTCTGATCTGGCAGACTCACAAAACAGAGAACATCCCTGGTCATCCCTACTGCCTCTGATCTGGAAGACTCGCTAAACAGAGAACATCCCTGGTCATCCTTACTGCCTCTGATCTGGAGGACTCACAAAACAGAGAACATCCCTGGTCATCACTACTGCCTCTGATCTGGCAGACTCACAAAACAGAGAACATCCCTGGTCATCCCTACTGCCTCTGATCTGGAGGACTCACTAAACAGATAACATCCCTGGTCATCCCTACTTCCTCTGATCTGGAGGACTCACTAAACAGAGAACATCCCTGGTCATTCATACTGCCTCTGATCTGGAGGACTCACTAAACAGAGAACATCCCTGGTCATCCCTACTGCCTCTGATCTGGAGGACTCACTAAACAGATAACATCCCTGGTCATCCCTACTTCCTCTGATCTGGAGGACTCACTAAACAGAGAACATCCCTGGTCATTCATACTGCCTCTGATCTGGAGGACTCACTAAACAGAGAACATCCCTGGTCATCACTACTGCCTCTGATCTGGAGGACTCACTAAACAGAGAACATCCCTGGTCATTCATACTGCCTCTGATCTGGAGGACTCACTAAACAGAGAACATCCCTGGTCATCACTACTGCCTCTGATCTGGAGGACTCACTAAACAGAGAACATCCCTGGTCATCTCCACTGCCTCTGATCTGGCGGACTCACTAAACAGAGAACATCCCTGGTCATTCCTACTGCCTCTGATCTGGTGGACTCACTAAACAGAGAACATCCCTGGTCATCTCTACTGCCTCTGATCTGGCAGGCTCACTAAACACACATGCTTTGTTTGTAAATGATGTCTGAGTGTTGAAGTGTGCCCCTGGCCCCTGGCCCCTGGCCTCTGGCCTCTGGCCCCTGGCCCCTGGCCCCTGGCCCCTGGCCCCTGGCCCCTGGCCTCTGGCCCCTGGCCTCTGACCTCTGGCCCCTGGCCTCTGGCCTCTGGCCCCTGGCCTCTGGCCTCTGGCCTCTGGCCCCTGGCCCCTGGCCCCTGGACCCTGGCCCCTGGACCCTGGCCCCTGGACCCTGGCCCCTGGACCCTGGCCCCTGGCTATCCGTCAATAAAAATAAAAATATACAATTGTGCTGAATTTGACATGGTTTTACTTTTACTTTGATACTTAAGTATATTTTAAACCAAACACTTTCAGACTTTTACTCAAGTAATATTTTACTGGGTGACTCACTTTTACTTGAGTCCTTTAAGGTATCTTTACTTTTACTCAACTATGACAGTTGGGTACTTTGTCCACCACTGGACTCAATCCCTCTATTTCCTTTCTTCTGTCTACTACAGGACAGTGTCTATCGGATAGCTTCTACTAGTAATGGCTCCATGTTCATCTCTGCACACACACACACACACACACACACACACACACACACACACTACAGGACAGTGTCTATCGGATAGCTTCTACTAGTAATGGCTCCACGTTCATCTCTGCACACACACACACACACACACTACAGGACAGTGTCTATCGGATAGCTTCTACTAGTAATGGCTCCACGTTCATCTCTGCACACACACACACACACACACACACACGCACACACACTACAGGACAGTGTCTATCGGATAGCTTCTACTAGTAATGGCTCCACGTTCATCTCTGCACACACACACACACACACACACACACACACACACACACACACACACACACACACACACACACACACACACACACACACACACACACACACACACACACACACACACACACACACACACACACACACACACTACAGGACAGTGTCTATCGGATAGCTTCTACTAGTAATGGCTCCATGTTCATCTCTGCACACACACACACACACACACACACACACACACACACACACACACACACACACACTACAGGACAGTGTCTATCAGATAGCTTCTACTAGTAATGGCTCCATGTTCATCTCTGCACACACACACACACACTACAGGACAGTGTCTATCGGATAGCTTCTACTAGTAATGGCTCCATGTTCATCTCTGCACACACACACACACACACACACACACACACTACAGGACAGTGTCTATCAGATAGCTTCTACTAGTAATGGCTCCACGTTCATCTCTGCACACACACACACACACACACACACACACACACACACACACACACACTACAGGACAGTGTCTATCGGATAGCTTCTACTAGTAATGGCTCCACGTTCATCTCTGCACACACACACACACACACTACAGGACAGTGTCTATCAGATAGCTTCTACTAGTAATGGCTCCACGTTCATCTCTGCACACACACACACACACACACTACAGGACAGTGTCTATCGGATAGCTTCTACTAGTAATGGCTCCATGTTCATCTCTGCACACACACACACTACAGGACAGTGTCTATCGGATAGCTTCTACTAGTAATGGCTCCACGTTCATCTCTGCACACACACACACACACACACACACACACACACTACAGGACAGTGTCTATCGGATAGCTTCTACTAGTAATGGCTCCACGTTCATCTCTGCACACACACACACTACAGGACAGTGTCTATCGGATAGCTTCTACTAGTAATGGCTCCACATTCATCTCTGCACACACACACACACACACACACACACACACACACACACACACACAAGCCAATCTGACCAGGTGCCTGTCCCTAAGTCTCTTCCATCAGACAGCACAGCAGAGGTAAGGGCACCACGTTCATCTCTGCTCCGGTGTCTTAATGTACCCTTGTCCAGCGAGAGAGGCAGTGGTCAATACCTTGGCCTGGACACTGACGCTCGATAGTGGACGGTCTGTCTCTCTGTCTGTCTGTTTGTCCAGAACTGCTCAATAACCCTGCCTCCAGCCACAGTCCCAAGACCATAGATACTGTAGGACTCAGGCGGACTCTGTGGAGAACCATTCTATCAATATCTTTACTGCAGCTGTTTGCATAACTATCGGAATCAATACATGTGTAGCGATTCCTGATTGGTGGGTATTTGGTTCCATTTCCATGACTCCACAGGCAGATTTTTAAAATTGAAAAACAGAGGGCTCTGCCTCGGTCGGTCTGGCCAAACACATAGAGCCATGGCTGGGTCTTTAGGCCTGGGGAAGTGGTAACCCAGCAGGGCTGTACAGGGACCAGTTCTGTAGAGGTACTCTACTAGAAACACAGAGACCCATTGGGGGCCACAGGGACAGGACACTCAATAGAGACACACAAACACAGAGACCCATTGGGGGCCACAGGGACAGGACACTCAATAGAGACACACAAACACAGAGACCCATTGGGGGCCACAGGGACAGGACACTCAATAGAGACACACAAACACAGACATGCAAAGTACATGGCCTCACACCTACGATTTCACACACGCATGCTAAAAC
>NC_143028.1:7637500-7655000 GCF_057628025.1 Oncorhynchus mykiss
CAGCCACCCCACCTGCCCTCTGCCTGACCAACTGTTAGCACTGGGGAAGTGGCTGTGGCTACAGTTTAGAGAGAGACAGAGGGGGGGGGGGGGGGGGGGGGGAGAGAGAGAGAGAGAGAGAGAGGTTAAAGAGAGAGAGGGAGAGAGAGAGAGAGAGAGGTTAAAGAGAGAGAGGGAGAGAGAGAGAGTGTATGTGCCTGTGTTTGTCTGTGGTTTTTGCAAGAGAGAGAGAGAGAGAGAGAGAAAGGGTGAGCATGTGTGTATTTAGAAAGAGAGAAAGGTGAGTCACCCACACAAAACCTACACATGCAAATCTCTCTCCAGGAGGACACACACCCCTGTGTGTGTTTGTTTGTGTGACGGCTTGGGCACCTGAAGCCTCGCACAATTTACATGCCATCTTTTCATATCACTGTCCCATTTCCTCATGTTGTGACAGGAAAATAAAGAAAGAGTGGAAGAGCAAAAGAGAGTAAGAGAAAAAGGGGAAAAGAGAGGAAGAGAGAGAGGGGAAAAGAGAGGAAGAGAGAGAGGGGAAAAGAGAGGAAGAGAGAGGGGAAAAGGAGAGGAAGAGAGAGAGGGGAAAATGAGAGGAAGAGAGAGGGGAAAAAGAGAGGAATAGAGAGGGGGAAAAGAGAGGAAGAGAGAGGGGAAAAAGAGAGGAAGAGAGAGGGGAAAAGAGAGGAAGAGAGAGGGGAAAAGGAGAGGAAGAGAGAGAGGGAAAAAGAGAGGAAGAGAGAAGGGAAAAAGAGAGGAAGAGAGAGGGGAAAAAGAGAGGAAGAGAGAGGGGAAAACGAGAGGAAGAGAGAGGGGAAAAAGAGAGGAATATAGAGGGGAAAAAGAGAGGAATAGAGAGGGGAAAAAGAGAGGAAGAGAGAGAGGGGAAAAGGAGAGGAAGAGAGAGAGGGAAAAAGAGAGGAAGAGAGAGGGGAAAAAGAGAGGAAGAGAGAGGGGAAAAGAGAGGAAGAGAGAGGGGAAAAAGAGAGGAAGAGAGAGGGGAAAAAGAGAGGAATAGAGAGGGGAAAAAAGAGAGGAAGAAAGAGAGGGGAAAAGAGAGGAAGAAAGAGAGGGGAAAAGAGAGGAAGAGAGAGAGGGGAAAAGAGAGGAAGAGAGAGGGGAAAAAGAGAGGAAGAGAGAGAGGGGAAAATGAGAGGAAGAGAGAGAGGGAAAAAGAGAGGAAGAGAGAGGGGAAAAGGAGAGGAAGAGATAGGGGAAAAGAGAGGAAGAGAGAGGGGGAAAAGAGAGGAATAGAGAGGGGAAAAAGAGAGGAAGAGAGAGGGGAAAAGGAGAGGAAGAGAGAGGGGAAAAAGAGAGTAAGAGAGAGGGGGAAAAGAGAGGAATAGAGAGGGAAAAAGAGAGGAAGAGAGGGAAAAAGGAGAGGGAGCAAGTGAAAGAGCTAGATAGCAGGGAAGTAGAGAGAGTGAGAGTGAAAGAAAAGGATGGGGAAGACAGAGAGAAAGAGAGGGAGGATGTGGCCACAAACGAGTGCAACACTGTTTCCTGGATGTGAAGAGTATTCAACTGTCACCTGATGTAGCCCCATTATGATGTGCTTTCTGACAGTTTCAAAATCTACTCCTGTAATCCACCATTCAGTCAAGTAAAGGTAACATAAAACTGCTCTGCGGGTTAACTAAACTACCTACCACTAAACTAGAAAAGTTCCATCGACTTCTATGGCCACAGTTTGTCAAGCCTCAACCTAGTTCTGGTGGGGGTGATTTACCCAGCCAGGTCACCTGTGATAAAAGTCAGTATTCGAAGTCCATCCATACTTGAGGACGTCGGGAGATGACCGGGAAACAGGCCACTAGGAGCAACAGTGAGTGCTGTTACCTTCAAGTTTTGCTTGGGTGTTGTGGACGGGGATGTAAGCATCTGCCGCTGATTCCAAAGGTTGCAAGTTTGAATCCGGCGATAGAAAGTTGTTTTTGATATTTTTGTTTTAAGCCTATTCCAAACCTTAACCCTTACACGTGAACACGTGTGTATATGTGTTTGTCTGTTGATTTTAATTGTAGGGCTGCGATGTGAGTGTGTGTGTGTTGGGGTTAATAGTAGGGCTGGGATGTGTGTGTGTGTGTGTGTGTGCAGGTCAGCGTACACCTGCTCTAATGAATGCTGAAATTACATTGTTTAGGGGGCGGGACCAAATCACCCCCGTCCCCCACACCTGTACCACCATGCCTCCAATCTCACCTTAGACACGCCCCTCACAGCCATTCAGCCATCTGGGTTTCAGGGGTGAGAGGGAGGGAAGGGTGAGCGGGTATGGATGTCATCAGTTGGCTGAGACAGCTGTGTCCCCACCCTCTCTGTCTTAAGTTTAATATACACACATGCACAGATACAGTATACTTCCTGAAGACTCTGATCCGTCTTCGTCTCAATGTAGCCCGAGCTCAAACGGAAGACTCTGAGACACGCTGAGGGAACCCAGCAGGATTATCATGACCTTTGACCCCCCTACAGACACAACACAACCTCCAGCTGCAGCTTCCTGGGTCATCTGGAGGTCAGACTGGGTCAGGGGTCAGGGGTCAGACCGGGTGGGGTCTTATGTCAGCCAGAGAGGGGGATGAGAGACTGAGATAAGTGGAAGAGATGTAGTGACTATAACGAGAGAGAATAAGGCAGAAGGAGAAGTAATCAGACGGAGAGAGAGAGATTTAGAGAAGAGGCGGATGTTTCTGATAGACACAGCTGTCAGTGAGACCTCTCCATACACACACAACCACCCATGGCGCTCCCACGACACAGCTTCCACCCCCTGGGCCTGGGACAAAAGTGTGGAGGAGACCCTTTAAAAGTAGGATATAAGATAGTAGGATATACAATACTGTGGGACTACTGCATACCTATATAACTATGGGACCCATTAAAACAGCAGAGACTGTGAGTCTAAGGCAGCTACGTACTGCAGTAGTAAAATGAAGCTATACTTACAGAAACAATCATCCTGAGAGTAAATCTCTCAGCTCAGCAGGTATACCATAGTAAAGAGGCCCAGCCTGTGGAGCTCATGGAGGTGGGAAAGCAGGGGACTTTCCTGAGCGTGACTCCCAGGCCCGGCCCCTCCCAGCTGGGTTAGGTCTGCTGCAGCACATCTCTGCCTTCCCCTCCCACAGAACACTGAACAGAGAGAGGGAGGAAAGAGAGGAGGATAGAAAAAAAGAGGAAGGGAGGGGAAGGAGACAGAGGAGATATAGGACAGGAGGAGAAGGACAAGGTCAGAGAGAGGGAACGAGAGAGAAAAAGAGAGAGTAGGGGAATTCTCAAAGTGTGCTGTCTTGTCTATCTGAGAGGCTGGTTACTGACTCACCCACCCACTCACACTGGAAACCTAGCAGGTGCCCTCCCACCGTCTCTCTCTCTCTCTTTGTCTGTATCTCTCCCCCTATACTCCACTCCAACCTCTCTCTCTCTCTTTGTCTGTATCTCTCCCCCTATACTCCACTCCAACCTCTCTCTCTCGCTTTGTCTGTATCTCTCCCCCTATACTCCACTCCAACCTCTCTCTCTCTCTTTGTCTGTATCTCTCCCCCTATACTCCACTCCAACCTCTCTCTCTCTTTGTCTGTATCTCTCCCCCTATACTCCACTCCAACCTCTCTCTCTCTCTTTGTCTGTATCTCTCCCCCTATACTCTACTCCAACCTCTCTCTCTCTTTGTCTGTATCTCTCCCCCTATACTCCACTCCGACCTCTCTCTCCTTCTCTCTCTTCTCCTGTTCATGAACATTTCAAAAATGATTAATGTACACAACAATAAAACATTTATCTGTTATGAGTTATTCTGGGGTCACAGGTCAATAGGAGTGGTGGGATCCAGATATGTCTGGTAATATCAGGGCTTGTGGTTGGCTGACCTGATGGAGAGTGAAGATCTGGAAGAACATGGATGGGATTCTTCCATAAGGTCAGGGAGAGGGTGAGAGGGAGTGAGGGAGTGAGGGAGGGAGAGGGAGGGAGGGAGAGGGTGAGATGGTGTGAGGGAGGGAGAGGGAGGGATGGAGAGGGTGAGAGGGTGTGAGGGAGGGAGAGGGAGGGAGGGAGAGGGTGTGAGGGAGGGAGGGGTGAGAGGGAGGGAGGGAGAGGGTGAGAGGGTGAGAGGGAGGGAGAGGGTGAGAGGGAGTGGATGAGAGGGAGTGAGGAAGGAGGAGTGAGGAGTGGAGTGAGGGAGAGGAGGGAGGGAGGGAGAGGGAGAGGGAGAGGAGAGGGAGGGGAGGGAGAGAGAGAGAGGGAGTGAGGGAGAGGGTGAGAGAAGTGAGTAGGGAGGGAGGAGGAGGAGAGTGAGTGAGTGAGTGAGTGAGTGAGTGAGAGTGAGTGAGAGAGTGAGAGGAGGAGAGGGAGGGAGGGAGGAGGGGAGGGAGAGGGAGAGGGTGAGAGGGGGTGAGAGAGTGGAGTGGGGGAGAGGATGAGAGGGAGTGAGGGAGAGGGTGAGAGGGAGAGGGAGTGAGGGAGAGGGTGAGAGGGAGAGGGAGTGAGGGAGAGGGTGAGAGGAGAGGGATGAGGGAGAGGGAGTGGGGGAGAGGGGTGAGAGGGAGTGAGGAGAGGGTGAGAGGGAGAGGGAGTGAGGGAGAGGGAGTGAGGGAGAGGGTGAGGAGGTGGACAATGTTCCGTGGACATGCGACAGTGATGAGAACTCAAACACACTTTACCAACATCATTAGAATGGTAAAACAGAGATCATAATATAAGGAATCTAGTTTTAATTGAGAACCTGGCAGGCAGAAAATACTGGGCAAGGCCTCCCAGAGTTTGGCAGAGAATCTTACTAAGGAACACTTAACCAGCAGGCTTGTAAACAATCCCAGACATTCAGCGGGGGTGGTGTGTGTGTGTATGTGGTGTGTGTGTGTTTGTGTGTAGGGATTGGGCAGTGTGTATGTGTGTGTGTGTGTGTGTGAGTGCATGAGTGTGTGTGTGTGTTAGTGAGTGTTAAATAACCCTTTCTGTAACGGACAAGGGGTCAGATCACTTACTGGCAGTCTGCGTGACTCACTGGCGGCTCAGTGTGTGTGTGTGCGTGTACGTGTGTGTGTGTATGTGTGTGTGTGTGTGTGTGAGTGCATGAGTGTGTGTGTGTGTTAGTGAGTGTTAAATAACCCTTTCTGTAACGGACAAGGGGTCAGATCACTTACTGGCAGTCTGCGTGACTCACTGGCGGCTCAGTGTGTGTGTGTGCGTGTACGTGTGTGTGTGTGTGTGTGTGTGTGTGTGTGTGTGTGTGTGTGTGTGTGTGGGTGATCTTAATCTTAACCACCAACACACACTTAACTGTCACCAGCTTGGCATGGGCTCAAACAGTTGGTGTCATATACTCACAGGTAAGAGAGAAAAGAGAGAGATAGAGAGGGAACAAGCGAGAGAGAGAGAAAAGAGAAAGAGAGAGAGAGAAAGAGAGAGAGAGAGAGAGAGAGAGAGAGAGAGAGAGAGAGAGAGAAAGAGAGCAACCTCTTGTGTCTTTAACAAAGAATTCAGAAATGCTTTGATCTCTAGAGCCCTATATTCTGGAACACACAATGATATTGGCTGACCCTGGCCACGACCCCACTCTCCGAGGCTGCCTCAGGGAGAGTTGGGATAGGGGTTAGGGTTAAAAAATGTTTAATCTAACCTTTATTTAACTAGGCAAGTTACTTAAGAACAAGTTCTCATTTACAATTGCGACCTGGCCAAGATAAAGCAAAGCAGTTTGACACATACAACAACACAGAGTTCCACATGGAGTAAAACAAACATACAGTCAATAATACAGTAGAAAAATAAGTCTATATACGATGTGAGCAAATGAGGTGAGATAAGGGAGGTAAAGGCAAAAAAGGCCATGGTGGCAAAGTAAATACAATATAGCAAGTAAAACACTGGAATGGTAGATTTGCAGTGGAAGAATGTGCAAAGTAGAGATAGAAATAATGGGGTGCAAAGGAGCAAAATAAATAAATAAATAAATACAGTTGGGGAAGAGGTAGTTGTTTGGGCTAAATTATAGATGGGCTATGTACAGGTGCAGTAATCTGTGAGCTGCTCTGACAGCTGGTGCTTAAAGCTAGTGAGGGAGATAAGTGATTGGCAGCAGAGAACTGGAAGGAGAGGCGGCCAAAGGAAGAATTGGTTTTTGGGGGTGACCAGAGAGATATACCTGCGGGAGCGAGTGCCACAGGTTGGTGCTGCTATGGTGACCAGCGAGCTGAGATAAGGGGGACTTTACCTAGCAGGGTCTTGTAGATGACCTGGAGCCAGTGGGTTTGGCGACGAGTATGAAGCGAGGGCCAGCCAACGAGAGTATACATGTCACAGTAGTGGGAGGTATATGGGGCTTTGGTGACAAAACGGATGGCACTGTGATAGACTGCATCCAATTTATTGAGTAGGGTATTGAAGGCTATTTTGTAAATTGCATCGCCGAAGTCGAGGATCGGTAGGGTGGTCAGTTTTACGAGAGTATGTTTGACAGCATGAGTGAAGGATGCTTTGTTGCGAAATAGGAAGCCAATTCTAGATTTAACTTTGGATTGGAGATGTTGGATGTGAGTCTGGAAGGAGAGTTTACAGTCTAACCAGACACCTAGGTATTTGTAGTTGTCCACCTATTCTAAGTCAGAACCGTCCAGAGTAGTGATGCAAGACGGGCGGGCAGGTGCAGGCAGCGATCGGTTGAAGAGCATGCATTTAGTTTTACTTGTATTTAAGAGCAGTTGGAGGCCACGGAAGGAGAGTTGTATGGCATTGAAGCTCGTCTGGAGGGTTGTTAACACAGTGTCCATAGAAGGGCCAGAAGTATACAGAATGGTGTTGTCTGTGTAGAGGTGGATCAGAGACTCACCAGCAGCAAGAGCAACATCATTGATGTATACAGAGAAGAGAGTCGGCCCAAGAATTGAACCCTGTGGCACCCCCATAGAGACTGCCAGAGGCCTGGGCAACAGGCCCTCCGATTTGACACACTGAATTCTATCAGAGATGTAGTTGGTGAACCAGGCGAGGCAACAGAGAGTTTGGGAGGTTTCTGGGGGCGATAAAATAGCTTCAAGGTATAATGTACAGACAAAGGTATGGTAGGATGTGAATACAGTGGAGGTAAACCTAGGCATTGAGTGATGATGAGAGAGATATTGTCTCTAGATACATAATTGAAACTAGGTGATGTCATCGTAAAGTAGTTAAAAATGTGTAATTAGTTGAAAAGTTGCTAATTGGCAAAAATGCTCCAGTTGTCCGTGATGCGATTCAAACTCACAAGCTTTGGGTTGCTAGACGTTCGTGTTATACGCTGACCCATCCACCCCAACCAACCACCCTACTTTAGTTTTTTCCTTAAGTAACCATCTGTCTTACGTAACCATACCAAACGTAACATATCATACTACTGTCATTTGAGTGTCCCGGATGTACATTTGCTATGTTACGTATAGTCTATGAGACCAGGCTGTAGACATTTGTGTGAAATAGGACAAATGTAAGCACCCTCCAAATTATTATTATTATTATTATTATTATATAGTCAATACAGGAGTGCATACAGTAAGCCTTGGCCACAACAATTAACTAAAGCTACTGAACGCTTCTAAAGATCTCCCTCCCTTCCTTCTCTCTCTCTCTGACAAACACTCCAAGACAAACACCAACAGCCGTTCAGTACTGGTTTCCATTTCAGCATCCTGTCGTGATGAAGTCATGGATGAGCCATCGTTTAGCCATCCTGTCGCTCAGGCAAACACATGACAGAGGGATGAGGCATCGTTTAACAGGCCTGCCATTCAGGGAGCACAGAGAAGGCCTTTTGTTCCCCGACGGTTATACTAACGTTAGGATGAGGGGGCGACTGGTTTAAAGTGTGTGTGTGTGTGTGTGTGTGTTGCTCGCAGTGAGATGTGAAGGGCTTTGTCTCAGTGTGTGTGTCTCTCACAGAGTGATGTGAAGCATTCAGTCTCAGACTTTTCATTACTCAGCAGGCAGGAGGGAGAATCTTCCAGTAAGAGACCGCCTCCTAGACACTGGAAACACCCCCCCCCCCCCCCCCCCCCCCCCCCCCCGAGTCACCCACACCCTGAGTCACCCATACCCTGAGTCACCCACACCTGGCCCTCTCATCTTACAAACATATGAAATAAGTCCATCCCCCTATGGGTCTGTGTCCGTCGGTCACTCAGACTGTGTTGGGACGAGGCCCTAGTTGACACTAATTCAGTCAGACAGAGGATGGGAAAACACATTCGTCTTAGTGACGACTCCACTAATTACACGCATGTGTACTGAGAATGAATGTGTCATCCTCAGCATTTGCGTGTGTTTCATCATAATGCAACTGGAGGAGACTGTAACTGAAGTATTTATTTCCCATCAGAAGGTCCCATATCAGTAGTTAAAGTTGTCAGATCTCTGGTTTGTTCCCCCTCTAGATACCCAATAGGGTGACCTCCCCTAGATACTGACGTGGGGTCAGTTTTGCATTCCTTCATAATGGCTACGGTTCCCATTTTAAGATGGCAAGCTGATCCTAGATCAGGACGGGAGGCTGACCTTGGACAGCTCTGGGCAACTAGCACCCAGAGCCGTCCACTCCTGGGGGTTTGAACTGTGATCCCTGCTAATGTCCTAAACCACTGAACATGCTCTGTAAGTGGCTGGGGTCAGAGGTTAAGATAGCCGTGGCTTGTGGGAGCTCAGGAGCTCACACTGTGCTCAGCCTGCCTGCCTGTCTCCACGGTGACAAAGGAGAGGTGAGGAAAAGCACAGCGTCACGTCTCCCTGCCACTGTACTGTTTTCCCATTGCTATAGAGGACACAGATATCACATTGTAGGTTATATTTTAGCATTCTTTTTTTACATATTGTTTTGTATTGTGAAATGTAAGAAACAAAATGGCATCCAAACTGACCCTTGGGGGATTGCTAGACCATAATGCATTTTATTGTTCATAGTCATGGGCTGGATAGTTGTGCAGACCAATTCACTGAAGAATACTTGACACTGTAAGTAAACGCACGCAAACACGCACACACTGAAAGCTGAGCTCTGTGGGGTCTTGCAGGCTAATGAGACGATGACTGTCAGCAGAATCTGTTTGTTTGTTCTCTCTCTCTCTCTCTCTCTCTCTCCCTCTCTCTCCCATCTCTCCTCCCTCTCTCGCTCCCTCTCTCTCTCTCTCTCTCTCCCATCTCTCCTCCCTCTCTCGCTCCCTCTCTCTCTCTCTCTTCCCATCTCTTCCCCTCTCTCTCTCTCTCTCTCTCTCTCTCCCATCTCTCCTCCCTCTCTCTCTCGCTCCCTCTCTCTCTCTCTCTTCCCATCTCTTCCCCTCTATCTCTCTCCCTCCATCTCTCGCTCTCCTTATCTTTCTCCACCCCCCTTCTCTCTCTCTCTCTTTCTCTCTCTCTCTCTTTTCCCCTCTCCCCCTCTTCCTGTCAGTAAAAGAGGAGGGGGGGGGGCAATTGGACGGGGGAGTTGACTGAGCATGGCAAATGAGATAATTGGTCCCCCGTGGATTGGGAGAGAGGGGGTTGATGAGGGGAGGGGGGACTGGAGAGTGGGGGCGTAGAAATAAAATAGTTTGTGTTTCTATCTGGGTACTTTCTGGTGTATATGTATGTCTACAATACAGCTCTATGTAGCTGTGTTATGTTGTTGTTTTATGTGGGTGTACTGTATTGGTTGTGTTGATGTGGGTGTACTGATTTGGTTGTGTTTATGTGGGTGTACTGTATTGGTTGTGTTTATGTGGGTGTACAGTATTGTTTGTGTTTATGTGGGTGTACAGTATTGGTTGTGTTTATGTGGGTGTACAGTATTGTTTGTGTTTATGTGGGTGTACTGATTTGGTTGTATTTATGTTGGTGAACTGATTTGGTTGTATTTATGTTGGTGAACTGATTTGGTTGTATTTATGAGGGTGTACTGATTTGGTTGTATTTATGTTGGTGAACTGATTTGGTTGTATTTATGTGGGTGTACTGATTTGGTTGTATTTATGTTGGTGAACTGATTTGGTTGTATTTATGTTGGTACACTGATTTGGTTGTATTTATGTTGGTGAACTGATTTGGTTGTGTTTATGTTGGTGAACTGATTTGGTTGTATTTATGTTGGTGAACTGATTTGGTTGTATTTATGTTGGTGTACTGATTTGGTTGTATTTATGTTGGTGAACTGATTTGGTTGTATTTATGTTGGTGAACTGATTTGGTTGTATTTATGTTGGTGTACTGATTTGGTTGTATTTATGTTGGTACACTGATTTGGTTGTATTTATGTGGGTGTACTGATTTGGTTGTATTTATGTTGGTGAACTGATTTGGTTGTATTTATGTGGGTACACTGATTTGGTTGTATTTATGTTGGTGTACTGATTTGGTTGTGTTTATGTGGGTGTACAGTATTGTTTGTGTTTATGTGGGTGTACAGTATTGTTTGTGTTTATGAGGGGGTACAGTATTGTTTGTGTTTATGTGGGTGTACAGTATTGTTTGTGTTTATGAGGGGGTACAGTATTGTTTGTGTTTATGTGGGTGTACAGTATTGTTTGTGTTTATGAGGGGGTACAGTATTGTTTGTGTTTATGTGGGTGTACAGTATTGTTTGTGTTTATGAGGGTGTACAGTATTGTTTGTGTTTATGTGGGTGTACAGTATTGTTTGTGTTTATGTGGGTGTACAGTATTGTTTGTGTTTATGTGGGTGTACAGTATTGTTTGTGTTTATGTGGGTACACTGATTTGGTTGTGTTTATGAGGGTGTACAGTATTGTTTGTGTTTATGAGGGTGTACAGTATTGTTTGTGTTTATGTGGGTGTACAGTATTGTTTGTGTTTATGTGGGTACACTGATTTGGTTGTATTTATGTGGGTGTACAGTATTGTTTGTGTTTATGTGGGTGTACAGTATTGTTTGTGTTTATGTGGGTGTACAGTATTGTTTGTGTTTATGTGGGTGTACAGTATTGTTTGTGTTTATGTGGGTACACTGATTTGGTTGTATTTATGTGGGTGTACAGTATTGTTTGTGTTTATGTGGGTGTACAGTATTGTTTGTGTTTATGTGGGTGTACAGTATTGTTTGTGTTTATGTGGGTGTACAGTATTGGTTGTGTTTATGTGGGTACACTGATTTGGTTGTATTTATGTGGGTGTACAGTATTGTTTGTGTTTATGTGGGTGTACAGTATTGTTTGTGTTTATGTGGGTGTACAGTATTGTTTGTGTTTATGTGGGTGTACAGTATTGGTTGTGTTTATGTGGGTACACTGATTTGGTTGTATTTATGTGGGTGTACAGTATTGTTTGTGTTTATGTGGGTGTACAGTATTGTTTGTGTTTATGTGGGTGTACAGTATTGTTTGTGTTTATGTGGGTACACTGATTTGGTTGTATTCATGTGGGTGTACAGTATTGTTTGTGTTTATGTGGGTACACTGATTTGGTTGTATTTATGTGGGTGTACAGTATTGTTTGTGTTTATGTGGGTGTACAGTATTGTTTGTGTTTATGTGGGTGTACTGATTTGGTTGTATTTATGTTGGTGTACTGATTTGGTTGTATTTATGTTGGTGTACTGATTTGGTTGTGTTTGTAACGGTTTTCTTTATGAGAAGGAGAGTCGGACCAAAATGCGGCGTGTCTATTGCAATCCATGTTTAATGAATTAACACACTAAACACAAACACTACCAAAACAATAAACTTAACAAAACCCGAAACAGCCTATACTTGTGTATCCTAACACAGAACAATGACATCAGGACACTAAGGACAATCACCCACGACAAACTCAAAGAATATGGCTGCCTAAATATGGTTCCCAATCAGAGACAACGATAAACACCTGCCTCTGATTGAGAACCACTTCAGACAGCCATAGACTTAGCTAGAACACCCCACTAGCTACAATCCCCACACATACACACCACATACAAAAACCCATGCCACACCCTGGCCTGACCAAATAAATAAAGATAAACACAAAATACTTTGACCAGGGTGTGACAGAACCCCCCCCCTAAGGTGCGGACTCCCGAACGCACCTCAAAACAATAGGGAGGGTCCGGGTTGGCGTCTGTCCATGGTGGCGGCTCCGGCGCGGGACGTGGACCCCACTCAATCAATGTCTTAGTCCCTTCTCCTCGCGTCCCTGGATAGTCCACCCTCGCCGCCGACCATGGCCTAGTAGTCCTCACCCAGAACCCCACTGGACTGAGGAGCAGATCGGGACTGAGGGGCAGCTCGGGACTGAGGCAGCTCGGGACTGAGGGGAAGCTCAGGAGTGAGAGGAAGCTCAGGAGTGAGAGGAAGCTCAGGCAGGTTGATGAATCTACCTGGCTGGCTGGTGGTTTCGGCAGATCCTGGCTGACTGGCAGATCCTGGCTGACCGGCAGATCTGGAAGATTCTGGTCGACTGGCGGATCTGGAAGAGTCTGGTCGACTGGCGGATCTGGAAGAGTCTGGTCGACTGGCGGATCTGGAAGAGTCTGGTCGACTGGCAGATCTGGAAGAGTCTGGTCGACTGGCAGATCTGGAAGAGTCTGGTCGACTGGCAGATCTGGAAGAGTCTGGTCGACTGGCAGATCTGGAAGAGTCTGGTCGACTGGCAGATCTGGAAGAGTCTGGTCGACTGGCAGATCTGGAAGAGTCTGGTCGACTGGCAGATCTGGAAGAGTCTGGTCGACTGGCAGATCTGGAAGAGTCTGGTCGACTGGCAGATCTGGAAGAGTCTGGTCGACTGGCTGCTCTGGCTGCTCCATGCTGACTGGCTGCTCCATGATGACTGGCAGCTCTGGCTGCTCCATGCTGACTGGCTGCTCCATGCTGACTGGCAGCTCTGGCTGCTCCATGCTGACTGGCAGCTCTGGCTGCTCCATGCTGACTGGCTGCTCCATGCTGACTGGCGGCCCTGGCTGCTCCATGCTGACTGGCGGCCCTGGCTGCTCCATGCTGACTGGCGGCCCTGGCTGCTCCATGCTGACTGGCGGCCCTGGCTGCTCCATGCTAACTGGCAGCTCTGGCGGCTCCTTGCAGACTGGCAGCTCTGGCGGCTCCTTGCAGACTGGCAGCTCTGGCGGCATCCTGCAGAAAGGCAGCTCTGGCGGCTCCTTGCAGACTGGCAGCTCCTTGCAGACTGGCAGCTCCTTGCAGACTGGCAGCTCCATGCTAATTGGCAGCTCTATGCTAATTGGCAGCTCTATGCTAACTGGCAGCTCTATGCTAACTGGCAGCTCTATGCTAACTGGCAGCTCTAAACAGGCGGGAGACTCCGGCAGCGCTGTAGAGAAGGAAGGCTCTAACAGCGCTAAACAGGCGGGAGACTCCGACAGCGCTGGACAGGCGAGGCGCACTATAGGCCTGATGCGTGGTGCTGGCACTGGTGGTACTGGGCCGAGGACACGCACAGGAAGCCTGGTGCGGGGAGCTGCTACCGGAGGGCTGGGGTGTGGAGGTGGCACAGGATGGGTTAGACCGTGAAGGCGTACTGGAGATCTTGAGAGCGGTGCTGGCACAGGACGTGCAAGGCTAGGGAGGTGCACAGGAGGCCTGGTACGTGAGACTGGCACCATCTTCACCAGCCGACTAACACGCACCTCAGGACGAGTATGGAGCGCTGACCCAGGTGCCATCAAATCCCCGACACGCTCCGTCGGGCGAATTCCATGTTTAAAACACCAACACAGCAACTCCCTCATTTCTCTCTCCTCCAATTTCCCCATTAACTCCTTCACAGTCTCTGTTTCGCTCACCTCCAACACCGGCTCTGGTTCTGGTCTCCTCCTTGGCTCCTCACGATAAACAGGGAGAGTTGGCTCAGGTCTGGCTCCTGACTCTGCCACACTCTCCCTGAGCCCCCCCCCCAAGAAATTTTTGGGGCTGACTATGGGGCCTCCGTCCGCGCCGCCTTGCTTGCTTCGCAAACTCCATTCTCCTATATCCTTCCGCGCACTGCTCCATCGAATCCCAGGCGGGCTCCGGCACTCTCCCTGGGTCGACCGCCCACCTGTCTATCTCCTCCCAAGAAGTATAGTCCATACTGTACTCCACTTTGGGCTGTTCCTGCCTGTTGACACGCTGCTTGGTCCCTTTGTGGTGGGTGATTCTGTAACGGTTTTCTTTATGAGAAGGAGAGTCGGACCAAAATGCGGCGTGTCTATTGCAATCCATGTTTAATGAATTAACACACTAAACACAAACACTACCAAAACAATAAACTTAACAAAACCCGAAACAGCCTATACTTGTGTATCCTAACACAGAACAATGACATCAGGACACTAAGGACAATCACCCACGACAAACTCAAAGAATATGGCTGCCTAAATATGGTTCCCAATCAGAGACAACGATAAACACCTGCCTCTGATTGAGAACCACTTCAGACAGCCATAGACTTAGCTAGAACACCCCACTAGCTACAATCCCCACACATACACACCACATACAAAAACCCATGCCACACCCTGGCCTGACCAAATAAATAAAGATAAACACAAAATACTTTGACCAGGGTGTGACAGTATTTATGTTGGTGAACTGATTTGGTTGTATTTATGTTGGTGAACTGATTTGGTTGTGTTTATGTTGGTGAACTGATTTGGTTGTATTTATGTTGGTGAACTGATTTGGTTGTATTTATGTTGGTGAACTGATTTGGTTGTATTTATATTGGTGAACTGATTTGGTTGTATTTATGTTGGTGATCTGATTTGGTTGTATTTATGTTGGTGTACTGATTTGGTTGTATTTATGTTGGTGAACTGATTTGGTTGTATTTATGTTGGTGTACTGATTTGGTTGTATTTATGTTGGTGTACTGATTTGGTTGTATTTATGTTGGTGAACTGATTTGGTTGTATTTATGTTGGTGAACTGATTTGGTTGTATTTATGTGGGTGTACAGTATTGTTTGTGTTTATGTGGGTGTACAGTATTGTTTGTGTTTATGTGGGTACACTGATTTGGTTGTGTTTATGTGGGTGAACTGATTTGGTTGTATTTATGTTGGTGAACTGATTTGGTTGTATTTATGTGGGTGTACAGTATTGTTTGTGTTTATGTGGGTGTACAGTATTGTTTGTGTTTATGTGGGTACACTGATTTGGTTGTGTTTATGTGGGTGTACAGTATTGTTTGTGTTTATGTGGGTACACTGATTTGGTTGTGTTTATGTGGGTGTACAGTATTGTTTGTGTTTATGTGGGTGTACAGTATTGTTTGTGTTTATGTGGGTGTACTGATTTGGTTGTATTTATGTTGGTGAACTGATTTGGTTGTATTTATGTTGGTGAACTGATTTGGTTGTGTTTATGTGGGTGTACTGATTTGGTTGTATTTATGTTGGTGTACTGATTTGGTTGTATTTATGTTGGTGAACTGATTTGGTTGTATTTATGTTGGTGTACTGATTTGGTTGTATTTATGTTGGTGTACTGATTTGGTTGTATTTATGTTGGTGTACTGATTTGGTTGTATTTATGTTGGTGAACTGATTTGGTTGTATTTATGTTGGTGAACTGATTTGGTTGTATTTATGTGGGTGTACAGTATTGTTTGTGTTTATGTGGGTGTACAGTATTGTTTGTGTTTATGTGGGTACACTGATTTGGTTGTGTTTATGTGGGTGTACAGTATTGTTTGTGTTTATGTGGGTGTACAGTATTGTTTGTGTTTATGTTGGTGTACTGATTTGGTTGTATTTATGTTGGTGAACTGATTTGGTTGTATTTATGTTGGTGAACTGATTTGGTTGTATTTATGTTGGTGAACTGATTTGGTTGTGTTTATGTTGGTGTACTGATTTGGTTGTATTTATGTTGGTGAACTGATTTGGTTGTATTTATGTTGGTGAACTGATTTGGTTGTATTTATGTTGGTGAACTGATTTGGTTGTATTTATGTTGGTGAACTGATTTGGTTGTATTTATGTTGGTGAACTGATTTGGTTGTATTTATGTTGGTGTACTGATTTGGTTGTATTTATGTTGGTGAACTGATTTGGTTGTATTTATGTTGGTGTACTGATTTGGTTGTATTTATGTTGGTGAACTGATTTGGTTGTATTTATGTTGGGGAACTGATTTGGTTGTGTTTATGTTGGTGTACTGATTTGGTTGTATTTATGTTGGTGAACTGATTTGGTTGTATTTATGTTGGTGAACTGATTTGGTTGTGTTTATGTTGGTGAACTGATTTGGTTGTATTTATGTTGGTGAACTGATTTGGTTGTGTTTATGTTGGTGTACTGATTTGGTTGTATTTATGTTGGTGAACTGATTTGGTTGTATTTATGTTGGTGAACTGATTTGGTTGTGTTTATGTTGGTGTACTGATTTGGTTGTATTTATGTTGGTGAACTGATTTGGTTGTATTTATGTTCGTGAACTGATTTGGTTGTATTTATGTGGGTACACTGATTTGGTTGTATTTATGTGGGTACACTGATTTGGTTGTATTTATGTTGGTGAACTGATTTGGTTGTATTTATGTTGGTGAACTGATTTGGTTGTATTTATGTTGGTGAACTGATTTGGTTGTATTTATGTTGGTGTACTGATTTGGTTGTATTTATGTTGGTGAACTGATTTGGTTGTATTTATGTTGGTGTACTGATTTGGTTGTATTTATGTTGGTGTACTGATTTGGTTGTGTTTATGTTGGTGTACTGATTTGGTTGTATTTATGTGGGTACACTGATTTGGTTGTATTTATGTTGGTGAACTGATTTGGTTGTATTTATGTGGGTACACTGATTTGGTTGTATTTATGTTGGTGAACTGATTTGGTTGTATTTATGTTGGTGAACTGATTTGGTTGTATTTATGTTGGTGAACTGATTTGGTTGTATTTATGTTGGTGAACTGATTTGGTTGTGTTTATGTTGGTGTACTGATTTGGTTGTATTTATGTTGGTGAACTGATTTGGTTGTATTTATGTTGGTGAACTGATTTGGTTGTGTTTATGTTGGTGTACTGATTTGGTTGTATTTATGTTGGTGAACTGATTTGGTTGTATTTATGTTGGTGTACTGATTTGGTTGTATTTATGTTGGTGTACTGATTTGGTTGTATTTATGTGGGTACACTGATTTGGTTGTATTTATGTTGGTGAACTGATTTGGTTGTATTTATGTTGGTGAACTGATTTGGTTGTATTTATGTTGGTGTACTGATTTGGTTGTATTTATGTTGGTGTACTGATTTGGTTGTATTTATGTTGGTGTACTGATTTGGTTGTATTTATGTTGGTGTACTGATTTGGTTGTATTTATGTTGGTGTACTGATTTGGTTGTATTTATGTTGGTGTACTGATTTGGTTGTATTTATGTTGGTGTACTGATTTGGTTGTATTTATGTTGGTGTACTGATTTGGTTGTATTTATGTTGGTGTACTGATTTGGTTGTATTTATGTGGGTGTACTGATTTGGTTGTGTTTATGTGGGTACACTGATTTGGTTGTGTTTATGTGGGTGTACTGATTTGGTTGTATTTATGTTGGTGAACTGATTTGGTTGTATTTATG
>NC_143028.1:7660000-7682500 GCF_057628025.1 Oncorhynchus mykiss
TCTGGCCTTTATGGAAGAGTGGCAAGAAGAAAGCCATTTCTTAAAGATATCCATAAAAAGTGTCGTTTAAAGTTTGCCACAAGCCACCTGGGAGACACACCAAACATGTGGAAGAAGGTGCTCTGGTCAGATGAAACTAAAATTGAACTTTTTGGCAACAATGCAAAACGTTATGTTTGGCGTAAAAGCAACACAGCTGAACACACCATCCCCACTGTCAAACATGGTGGTGGCAGCATCATGGTTTGGGCCTGCTTTTCTTCAGCAGGGACAGGGAAGATGGTTAAAATTGATGGGAAGATGGATGGAGCCAAATACAGGACCATTCTGGAAGAAAACCTGATGGAGTCTGCAAAAGACCTGAGACTGGGACGGAGATTTATCTTCCAACAAGACAATGATCCAAAACATAAAGCAAAATCTACAATGGAATGGTTCAAAAATAAACATATCCAGGTGTTAGAATGGCCAAGTCAAAGTCCAGACCTGAATCCAATCGAGAATCTGTGGAAAGAACTGAAAACTGCTGTTCACAAATGCTCTCCATCCAACCTCACTGAGCTCGAGCTGTTTTGCAAGGAGGAATGGGAAAAAATTTCAGTCTCTCGATGTGCAAAACTGATAGAGACATACCCCAAGCGACTTACAGCTGTAATCGCAGCAAAAGGTGGCGCTACAAAGTATTAACTTAAGGGGGCTGAATAATTTTGCACGCCCAATTTTTCAGTTTTTGATTTGTTAAAAAAGTTAGAAATATCCAATAAATGTCGTTCCACTTCATGATTGTGTCCCACTTGTTGTTGATTCTTCACAAAAAAATACAGTTTTATATCTTTATGTTTGAAGCCTGAAATGTGGCAAAAGGTCGCAAAGTTCAAGGGGGCCGAATACTTTCGCAAGGCACTGTATGTGTGAGAAATATGGGTGATGATGGCTCCACCTTGCCTAACAATAACCTAACAGGACTAACCCATGCAGAGTTACCACTGCCTTACAGCAGGCTGAGGTCTGTCTGTCTGTCTGCCTGTCTGCCTGCCTGCCTGCCTGCCTGCCTGCCTGCCTGCCTGCCTGCCTGCCTGCGTGCCTGCCTGTTTATCTATCTGTCTGTCTGTCTGTCTGCCTGTCTGCCTGTCTGCCTGCCTGCCTGCCTGCCTGCCTGCCTGCCTGCCTGTTTATCTATCTGTCTGTCTGTCTGTCTGCCTGTCTGCCTGCCTGCCTGCCTGCCTGCCTGCCTGCCTGCCTGCCTGCCTGCCTGCCTGCCTGTTTATCTATCTGTCTGTCTGCCTGTCTGCCTGCCTGCCTGCCTGCCTGTCTGCCTGCCTGCCTGCCTGCCTGCCTGCCTGCCTGCCTGTTTATCTATCTGTCTGTCTGTCTGTCTGTCTGTCTGCCTGTCTGCCTGTCTGCCTGCTTGCCTGCCTGCCTGCCTGCCTGCCTGCCTGCCTGCCTGCCTGCCTGTTTATCTATCTGTCTGTCTGTCTGTCCGTCTGTCTGTTTGAGTCAGCATCTCAGTCTCTAAGAGAAACAGAGGGAGAGAGAGTAATTGAACATTTTGAATACATAGTTATTATGGACTTCATCAGGCAGATGGTTCTGGGTTACTGGTACCATCAGTAGTCAGACCATCTGGATTTGAAATCAACATGACTGGGACTCTGAGAAACGAACCATTCACATTCAAAACACACATTAATACACGCACGTACACAGGCACGCATGCAAGCACTCACACACACGATTGATGAGGCAACTCATCCATGACACCCCCCACATCTAATTACAGACCCACACTGTAACTCAGTGGCTCCTGCCATCCCCAGTGGACAATGGACCCTTCTGGGGGAATGAGGCGCTAGACAGATATGTGTGGAGGAGATGTGTGTAGACAGATCAGATGTAGAGGATAAAGCTGAGGGATTCAGCTCTCTGACTTCCTTTCTCCCTCTCTGACTCTCCTCACCACCATGGCTTGGGCCTGCACTGACACCTGTAGGCCAATGGTGGAACTGCATCTTCTAAGATATATATATATATATATATATATATATATATATATATATATATATTTAAAAGATGAATAACAATGAACACCTTACAAACCCATAATCTTAGAATACATTTGGGCAGGAATTGTGCGGTACACAATGTTTCTGCATGCTTTGACACTGTTGAATTTGCTGTGCATGTAATCTGACGTAATCTCTTTTGGACACAATGTTGGCAGGAAATGACAAACTTTCGAGAGATAATTTTGATTCTGGGTAACCGAGATGATGCAAATATGACCCATTTAGAGTTCTCATCGTAGCTGTAGTGGTGTGTTTGTTGGGCTGTTGGCCTGTTGTTGACTAGCAAAGTGACGCTAAAGTGGAAGAGGTTTCTGGTAACTACCTCATTGAGAGGAGCCAAGGCTATTAGCTCTGTGTGTGTGAGAAATCACATGGTATACAGTCTCTCTGCCAGGCAGCACACACACACATGCTGGGGAAGAAATAGCAGGCCAAGACGAAACAGACAAACTCAATTATTTTCTATCCGGTTTTCTTCTCTACAATTTCCTTTTGCACTATTTCATTTAACTGGACCTGACTCAACAAAACTATTCGGTTCTGTTGTATTCTATTCATCTCAGCAGTGTTCTATTCCTCAGTGTAGTGTTCTACTGGACCTGACTCAAGAAAACTATTCGGTTCTGTTGTATTCTATTCATCTCAGCAGTGTTCTATTCCTCAGTGTAGTGTTCTACTGGACCTGACTCAACAAAACTATTCGGTTCTGTTGTATTCTATTCATCTCAGCAGTGTTCTATTCCTCAGTGTAGTGTTCTACTGGACCTGACTCAACAAAACTATTCGGTTCTGTTGTATTCTATTCATCTCAGCAGTGTTCTATTCCTCAGTGTAGTGTTCTACTGGACCTGACTCAACAAAACTATTCGGTTCTGTTGTATTCTATTCATCTCAGCAGTGTTCTATTCCTCAGTGTAGTGTTCTACTGGACCTGACTCAACAAAACTATTCGGTTCTGTTGTATTCTATTCATCTCAGCAGTGTTCTATTCCTCAGTGTAGTGTTCTACTGGACCTGACTCAACAAAACTATTCGGTTCTGTTGTATTCTATTCATCTCAGCAGTGTTCTATTCCTCAGTGTAGTGTTCTACTGGACCTGACTCAAGAAAACTATTCGGTTCTGTTGTATTCTATTCATCTCAGCAGTGTTCTATTCCTCAGTGTAGTGTTCTACTGGACCTGACTCAACAAAACTATTCGGTTCTGTTGTATTCTATTCATCTCAGCAGTGTTCTATTCCTCAGTGTAGTGTTCTACTGGACCTGACTCAAGAAAACTATTCGGTTCTGTTGTATTCTATTCATCTCAGCAGTGTTCTATTCCTCAGTGTAGTGTTCTACTGGACCTGACTCAACAAAACTATTCGGTTCTGTTGTATTCTATTCATCTCAGCAGTGTTCTATTCCTCAGTGTAGTGTTCTACTGGACCTGACTCAACAAAACTATTCGGTTCTGTTGTATTCTATTCATCTCAGCAGTGTTCTATTCCTCAGTGTAGTGTTCTACTGGACCTGACTCAACAAAACTATTCGGTTCTGTTGTATTCTATTCATCTCAGCAGTGTTCTATTCCTCAGTGTAGTGTTCTACTGGACCTGACTCAACAAAACTATTCGGTTCTGTTGTATTCTATTCATCTCAGCAGTGTTCTATTCCTCAGTGTAGTGTTCTACTGGACCTGACTCAAGAAAACTATTCGGTTCTGTTGTATTCTATTCATCTCAGCAGTGTTCTATTCCTCAGTGTAGTGTTCTACTGGACCTGACTCAAGAAAACTATTCGGTTCTGTTGTATTCTATTCATCTCAGCAGTGTTCTATTCCTCAGTGTAGTGTTCTACTGGACCTGACTCAAGAAAACTATTCGGTTCTGTTGTATTCTATTCATCTCAGCAGTGTTCTATTCCTCAGTGTAGTGTTCTACTGGACCTGACTCAAGAAAACTATTCGGTTCTGTTGTATTCTATTCATCTCAGCAGTGTTCTATTCCTCAGTGTAGTGTTCTACTGGACCTGACTCAACAAAACTATTCGGTTCTGTTGTATTCTATTCATCTCAGCAGTGTTCTATTCCTCAGTGTAGTGTTCTACTGGACCTGACTCAAGAAAACTATTCGGTTCTGTTGTATTCTATTCATCTCAGCAGTGTTCTATTCCTCAGTGTAGTGTTCTACTGGACCTGACTCAACAAAACTATTCGGTTCTGTTGTATTCTATTCATCTCAGCAGTGTTCTATTCCTCAGTGTAGTGTTCTACTGGACCTGACTCAAGAAAACTATTCGGTTCTGTTGTATTCTATTCATCTCAGCAGTGTTCTATTCCTCAGTGTAGTGTTCTACTGGACCTGACTCAACAAAACTATTCGGTTCTGTTGTATTCTATTCATCTCAGCAGTGTTCTATTCCTCAGTGTAGTGTTCTACTGGACCTGACTCAACAAAACTATTCGGTTCTGTTGTATTCTATTCATCTCAGCAGTGTTCTATTCCTCAGTGTAGTGTTCTACTGGACCTGACTCAACAAAACTATTCGGTTCTGTTGTATTCTATTCATCTCAGCAGTGTTCTATTCCTCAGTGTAGTGTTCTACTGGACCTGACTCAACAAAACTATTCGGTTCTGTTGTATTCTATTCATCTCAGCAGTGTTCTATTCCTCAGTGTAGTGTTCTACTGGACCTGACTCAACAAAACTATTCGGTTCTGTTGTATTCTATTCATCTCAGCAGTGTTCTATTCCTCAGTGTAGTGTTCTACTGGACCTGACTCAACAAAACTATTCGGTTCTGTTGTATTCTATTCATCTCAGCAGTGTTCTATTCCTCAGTGTAGTGTTCTACTGGACCTGACTCAACAAAACTATTCGGTTCTGTTGTATTCTATTCATCTCAGCAGTGTTCTATTCCTCAGTGTAGTGTTCTACTGGACCTGACTCAACAAAACTATTCGGTTCTGTTGTATTCTATTCATCTCAGCAGTGTTCTATTCCTCAGTGTAGTGTTCTACTGGACCTGACTCAACAAAACTATTCGGTTCTGTTGTATTCTATTCATCTCAGCAGTGTTCTATTCCTCAGTGTAGTGTTCTACTGGACCTGACTCAACAAAACTATTCGGTTCTGTTGTATTCTATTCATCTCAGCAGTGTTCTATTCCTCAGTGTAGTGTTCTACTGGACCTGACTCAACAAAACTATTCGGTTCTGTTGTATTCTATTCATCTCAGCAGTGTTCTATTCCTCAGTGTAGTGTTCTACTGGACCTGACTCAACAAAACTATTCGGTTCTGTTGTATTCTATTCATCTCAGCAGTGTTCTATTCCTCAGTGTAGTGTTTTACTGTCGAAGGCTATGAGGCTGTGATTCGGTGTACAGTCTAGCAGGCTGTAGAACAGAGTAGATCTGGCCAGGCTGCACTCAGGCACCAAAGGCTAAAGATTAGCCTCAGTTTGGCTCAAGTATACAGGGCTGCTGCCTGCGGTCTGGCTAGCCACACACGCACACGCACGCGCACAAATAACCATTACTCCTTTTCACTTTATGTATCCGTTCAGTATTTTATTACCCCATCAGTTTAGTGTGTTTCTTCAGTAGCACCCTCACCTATCCATTGTGTACACAGGATGCCTGTACCACTGTGGGCAGGAGAGATAGTGGAGGCCTCACTGAAGCCAGGGACATTTCTAATGAACGTGGCCCATTATCAGCACTCCCACCCTGGGGTGATGAAGCTGTCCGTCAGAGCCCTCCCCCATGACATCTCTGGCACCTTCTGTTTCCTCAGAGCGGTTCACACCATTCACACAGACACAACAACACAACAGGAGCATGTTGTAAAACTGTTGACTGCCAGCAGCCGTTAGAGTCATGATAGATGATGGAGCGAAGCAGCAAAAAGGGAGGGAAACTGTGTGAACAAAAAAGTGGACCCACTGGTCACACACTGGTTGAATCAACGTTGTTTCCAAGTCATTTCAATGAAATTACGTTGACCCAACGTGAAATAGATGTTGAATTGACGTCTGTGCCCAGTGGGTTGAGTTGGTTGAGTTGCTGTGTTTGTGTTTGTTGGGTTCCTGTGTGTGTGTGTTAATGTTGCTGTGTGTTGTTAATGTTGCTGTGTGTGTGTGTTAGTGTTGCTGTGTGTTGTTAATGTTGCTGTGTGTGTGTTGCTGTGTGTGTTAGTGTGTGTGTGTGTGTGTGTGTGTGTGTGTGTGTGTGTGTGTGTGTGTGTGTGTGTGTGTGTGAGTGTGTGTGTGTGTGTGTTAGTACTGCTGTGTGTTGCTTGGTTGCAGTGTGTGTGTGAGTGTGTGTTAGTGTTTGGTTGTGTTGCTGTGTGTGGGTTGGTTGCTGTGTGTGTGTGTGTTAGTGTGTGTGTGTGTTTGGTTGAGTTTCTGTTTGTGTTAGTGTGTGTGTGTTTGGTTGCGTTGCTGTGTATGTGTGTGTGTGTGTTTGGTTGTTGTGTGTGTGTGTGTGTGTGTGTGTGTGTGTGTGTGTGTGTGTGTGTGTGTGTGTGTGTGTGTGTGTGTGTGTGTGTGTGTGTTTGGTTGCTGTGTGTGTGTTACTGTGTGTGTGTTAGTGTTGCTGTGTGTGTGTGTGTTTGGTTGCATTGCTGTGCGTGTGTTAGTGTATGTATGTGTTTGGTTGCGTTGCTGTGTGTGGGTTGCGTTGCTGTGTGTGTGTGTTAGTGTGTGTGTGTTTGGTTGCGTTACTGTGTGGGTTGCGTTGCTGTGTGTGTGTGTGTGTGTGTGTGTGTGTGTGTGTGTGTGTGTGTGTGTGTGTGTGTGTTAGTGTGTGTGTGTGTTTAGTTGCGTTGCTGTGTGTGGGTTGCATTCCTGTGTGTTAGTGTGTGTGTGTGTGTTTGGTTGAGTTGCTGTCTGTGTGTTTGTTGTGTGTGTATGTGTTTGGTTGTGTTGTTGTGTGTGGGTTGCGTTGCCTTCTGTGTGTTTGTTGTGTTCCTGTGTGTGTGTGTGTGTGTTTGGTTGCGTTGCTGTGTGTGTTAGTGTGTGTATGTGTTCCGTTACGTTGCTGTGTGTGTGTTGCGTTGCTGTGTGTGTAATTTTGTTTGCGTTGCTGTGTGTGGGTTGTAGTGCTGTGTGTGTGTTAGTGTGTGTGTGTGTGTGTGTGTGTGTTTGTTTGCGTTGCTGTGTGTGGGTTGTGGTGCTGTGCGTGTGTGTGTGTGTGTTTGGTTTCTGTGTGAGTGTGTGTGTTTGGTTGCTGTGTGTGTGTGTTTGGTTGCTGTGTGTGTGTGTTTGGTTGCTGTGTGTGTGTTTGGTTGCTGTGTGTGTGTGTTTGATTGCTGTGTGTGTGTGAGTATGTGTTTGGTTGCGTGGCTTTGTGTGTCTATGAGTAGAGCAGCAGTAGTTGATCGTGAATCAAAAACACCTGTTCCTCTTTCACACGCCTCTATTATAGAGAGGCTTATGGGAAGAAGTGTTACTGCTATTCACAGTACACACACACACACACACACACACACACACACACACACACACACACACACACACACACACACACACACACACACACACACACACACACACACACACACACACACACACAGTCCAGTCTCTTTCATCCTTTCACCACCAGTCTGTGGGCATTGACCCTTCGACCTCCGTTCTGCAGTCATGGGAGTGTGTGTCTTTATTGGGCTGTCTTGTGGTTGGTCTAAGCAGGCTTTGCGTGTCAAGCCATCTTCCTCTTCTCCTTCAAACTGGACTTCAACTTCTGCTTTCATCAGACTGACCTCATAGCTTCTGAGATGACGTCTGTGTATGGTTATAATTTATGTTTTATTCAAATATTTTCTCTCATGTCCTCTCCTGTTCTTTCCTCTCCTCTCCCTTCTCCTTCTCTCCTTAATTGTCTCCCCTGTCCTCTCCTTCCTGTCGCTCCCCTCTCCTCCTCTCTGACAGTTGTTTACAGCAGACACCTCATCCTGCAGAGTGTTATTATGGTCTCACTGCTCCCCCACATCTGCCTGGTAACCCAATGCTGAAATATGTATCTGAAGCATATTTAATGAATTATGCATCCCTTATTTACTAATGGGCCTATCGACTGCAGGGTCAAACTTCCCTGCTAGGGTATCAGTGTGCAGGGAGAGAGAAGGGAGGAGAGGGAGGGAGGGACAGACAGAGAGAGAAAGATGGAGGAAGAGAAAGACCAGCCTTAAAAAGGTTTCACTTCTCCCCTGAGGCATCTCTCTCTCTCACTTTCTTTCTCTGACTCCTGTGTCTCTCATAGCGGAGGTTATTTATGTTTTCCTTGAACATAAAGTGATTATTTTAGCAAGAGGTATTCTTCCTCTCCTTGGCTCTTCCTTCTCTCCCTTCACTCACTCAGGAGACAGAGAAAAATACTTCTGCACCTCCTGCAGGGTGTTTTGGGTAATAACTAACATGACACAATCAATCACTGTTGATTTTAAATGGTTGATTTCAAACTTTTACCTTCCAGTTGATTGAGTATCATTTACATCATCCATCTTGGGAAGAGAGGGAAAGGAGAGGAGAAGGGAGGAGAGGAGGGGAGAGGAGAGGAGAAGGGAGGGGAGGGGAGGAGAGGAGAGGAGAAGGGAGGGGAGAGGAGAGGAGAAGAGAATGGAGGAGAGGAGGGGAGAGGAGAGGAAAAGGGAGGGGAGGGGAGGAGACGAGAGGAGAAGGGAGGGAGGGGAGAGGAGAGGAGAAGAGAATGGAGGAGAGGAGGGGAGAGGAGAGGAAAAGGGAGGAGAGGAGGGGAGGGGAGAAGGGAGGGGAGAGGAGAGGAAAGGAGAGAAGGGAGGAGGGGAGAGGAGAGGAGAAGGGAGGAGAGGAGGGGAGTGGAGAGGAGAAGGCAGGGGAGGAGAGGAGAGGAGAAGGGAGGGGAGAGGAGAAGAGAATGGAGGAGAGGAGGGTAGAGGAGAGGAAAAGGGAGGAGAGGAGGGGAGGGGAGAAGGGAGGGGAGAGGAGAGGAGAAGAGAATGGAGGAGAGGAAGGGAGAGGAGAGGAAAAGGGAGGAGAGGAGGGGAGGGGAGAAGGGAGGGGAGAGGAGAGGAAAGGAGAGAAGGGAGGAGGGGAGAGGAGAGGAGAAGGGAGGAGAGGAGGGGAGTGGAGAGGAGAAGGCAGGGGAGGAGAGGAGAGGAGAAGGGAGGGGAGAGGAGAAGAGAATGGAGGAGAGGAGGGTAGAGGAGAGGAAAAGGGAGGAGATGAGGGGAGGGGAGAAGGGAGGGGAGAGGAGAGGAAAGGAGAGAAGGGAGGAGGGGAGAGGAGAGGAGAAGGGAGGAGAGGAGGGGAGAGAAAAACTGCTATGAGTTTGTTTCCTGGACTGGCCACAATTAAATATGAAGAAAAGTAAAAGACAGAGGATTTTGGTACACGTGTTCTAAACTTGAAGACTCCGTGGACTGTCACAGCAATGCTGATCTGATTGTCCAAGTGTCCTAGACTTAAAGACTCCGTGGACTGTCACAGCAATGCTGATCTGATTGTCCAAGTGTCCCAGACTTAAAGACTCCGTGGACTGTCACAGCAATGCTGATCTGATGGTCCAAGTGTCCGAGACTTAAAGACTCCGTGGACTGTCACAGCAATGCTGATCTGATGGTCCAAGTGTCCTAGACTTAAAGACTCCGTGGACTGTCACAGCAATGCTGATCTGATTGTCCAAGTGTCCGAGACTTAAAGACGCCGTGGACTGTCACAGCAATGCTGATCTGATTGTCCAAGTGTCCGAGACTTAAAGACTCCGTGGACTGTCACAGCAATGCTGATCTGATTGTCCAAGTGTCCTAGACTTAAAGACTCCGTGGACTGTCACAGCAATGCTGATCTGGTGGTCCAAGTGTCCTAGACTTAAAGACTCCGTGGACTGTCACAGCAATGCTGATCTGATGGTCCAAGTGTCCTAGACTTAAAGACTCCGTGGACTGTCACAGTAATGCTGATCTGATGGTCCAAGTGTCCGAGACTTAAAGACTACGTGGGCTGTCACAGTAATGCTGATCTGATGGTCCAAGTGTCCTAGACTTAAAGACTCCGTGGACTGTCACAGTAATGCTGATCTGATGGTCCAAGTGTCCTAGACTTAAAGACTCCGTGGACTGTCACAGCAATGCTGATCTGATGGTCCAAGTGTCCTAGACTTAAAGACTCCGTGGACTGTCACAGCAATGCTGATCTGATGGTCCAAGTGTCCTAGACTTAAAGACTCCGTGGACTGTCACAGCAATGCTGATCTGATGGTCCAAGTGTCCTAGACTTAAAGACTCCGTGGACTGTCACAACAATGCTGATCTGATGGTCCAAGTGTCCTAGACTTAAAGACTCCGTGGACTGTCACAGCAATGCTGATCTGGTGGTCCAAGTGTCCTAGACTTAAAGACTCCGTGGACTGTCACAGCAATGCTGATCTGATTGTCCAAGTGTCCTAGACTTAAAGACTCCGTGGACTGTCACAGCAATGCTGATCTGATGGTCCAAGTGTCCTAGACTTAAAGACTCCGTGGACTGTCACAGCAATGCTGATCTGATGGTCCAAGTGTCCGAGACTTAAAGACTCCGTGGACTGTCACAGCAATGCTGATCTGATGGTCCAAGTGTCCCAGACTTAAAGACTCCGTGGACTGTCACAGCAATGCTGATCTGATGGTCCAAGTGTCCTAGACTTAAAGACTCCATGGACTGTCACAGCAATGCTGATCTGATTGGAGAATGGAAAGGAAGTCAGAAGAGAAAGACGGTCACGGAGGTAGAGAGAACGAGAGAGACGCAGATAAAGACTAACTATAGATAGAAAGATGGAGACTGGGAATGCAAGTAAACAGAGACACAGATAAAGGGATAAAAAGAGGGGTATAGAGTGAGAGAGGGCAGGAGAGAACAGGGTGACCAGAAGGAGTCTGCTAGTCCAGTGAGTCAGGCTGTCGGCTGTCTGTTGGGTTAGGCCCTGCTCTCTTATCTGAGATGGATCCTCCTCCTCCTACCCCCAGTGGCACCAAGACCCTGGATCAATGGGGCCAGACCTGGAGTCAGGCCGTCTGTGTGTGTTTGTGTGTATGTGTGTGTGGACCGTCCCAATAGGACTGGAGCCACTGCGGGTCGTTGGGACTGGATAGTGTTACACACCGACCCAAACGGTCCGGACAATCTATGACCTTAAATACAGTACCAAGGCCTCCCGGGTGGCGCAGTGGTCTAAGGCACTGCATCGCAGCGCTAGCTGTGCCACTAGAGATCCTGGGTTCGAGCCCAGAGTCTGTCGCAGCTGGCCGCGACCGGTGGCGTACAATTGGCCCAGTGTCCTCCAGTGTCGTCCGGGTTAGGGGAGGGTTTGGCCCAGTGTCGTCCGGGTTAGGGGAGGGTTTGGCTGGCAGGGATGTACTTGTCCCATCGTGCACTAGCAACTCCTGTGGCGGGCCGGGTGCAGTGCACGCTGACACAGTCGCCAGGTGTACAGTGTTTCCTCCGACACATTGGTGCGGCTGGCTTCCTGGTCAAGAAGCATTGCGGTTTGGTTGGGTTGTGTTTCGGAGGAAGCTTGGCTCTCGACCTTCGCCTCTCACAAGTCCGTACGGGAGTTGCAGCGATGAGACAAGACTATAACAACCAATTGGATATCACAAAATTGGGGAGACAAAAGGGTAAAAAAATGTTTTTAAATAAATACAGTACCAGTCTAAAGTTTGGACACACCTATTCATTCAAAGTCTTTTCTTTATTTTGACTATTTTGTACATTGTAGAATAATAGTGAAGACATCACGTTTGTGTGTGTGTGTGTGTGTGTGTGTATGAATCTATTTTCCTCCACAGACATAGCTTCTACACCTCTCCAACCCCTCAAATAAAAGTCTCTTGTTTTTCCAGTATTCATCTACTTCAACAATCAAATATATTGACACAGATCAACTCACTGGAGCTCTTCCAGTCTGCTAGATGCACACACACACGCACACACACACACGCACACACACACACACATACGCACGCATGCACACACGCACACACACACACATATATACACACACACACACACACACACACACACACACACACACGCACACACACACACACACACACACACACACACACACACACACACACACACACACACACACACACACACACACACACACACACACACACACACACACACACACACACACACACACACACACACACACACACCACATGCTGTGGTCACAAAGACAGTTGTTCTTGATCCAAACACAGACACACATTCTGACTCCAGGTTTGTCTCATCAACTAATGAATACACACAAACGTCCTGTAATACAGTACCAGTCAAAAGTTTGTCCACACCTACTTATTCCATAATAATAATACTGAAGACATCAAAACTATGATTTAGCACATATGGAATCATGTAGTAAGCAAAAAAAGTGTTAAACAAATCAAAATAAATGTTATATTTTGGATTATTTTAAGTAGCCACCCTTGATGACAGCTTTGCACACTCTTGGCTTTCCCTCAACCAGCTTAATGAGAAATGCTTTTCCAACAGTCTTGACGGTGTTCCCACATATGCTGAGCACTTGTTGGCTGCTTTTCCTTCACTCTGCAGTCCAACTCATCCCAAACCATCTCAATTGGGTTGATGTCAGGTGATTGTGAAGGCCAGGTCATCTGATGCAGCACTTCATCACTCTCCTTCTTGGTAAAATATCCCTTACACAGCCTGGAGGTGTGGTGGGTCATTGTCCTGTTGAAAAACAAATGATAGTCTCACTAAGCGCAAACCAGATGGGATGGCATATCGCTGCAGAATGCTGTGGTAGCCATGCTGGTTAAGTATGCCTTAAATTCTAAATAAATCACAGACAGTGTCACCAGCAAAGCACCCCTACACCATCACAGCTCCTCCTCCATGGTCTTTTACCAAATAGGGCTATCTTCTGCATACCACCCCTACCTTGTCACAACACAACTGATTGGCTCAAACACATTAAGGAGAAAATAAATTCCACTATTTAGCAAGGCACACCTGTTAATAGAAATCCATTCCAGGTGACTACCTCATGAAGTAGGTTGAGAGAATGCCAAGAGTGTGCAAAGCTGTCATCAAGGCAAAAGGTGGCTACTTTGAAGAATCTCAAATATAAAATATGTTTTCATTTGTTTAACACTTTTTTTGTTAATACATGATGGTGTCATTTCATAGTTGTGATGTCTTCAGTATTATTCTGCAATGTAGAAAATAGGAAAAGTAAAGAAAAACCCTGGAATGAGTAGACGTGTACAAACTTTTGACTGGCACTGTATTACAGGACGTTTGTGTGTACTCATTAGTTGATGAGACAAACCTGGAGTCAGAGTGTGTGTCTGTGTTTGGATCAAGAACAACTGTCTTTGTGACCACAGCATGTGGTGTGTGTGTGTGTGTGTCTAGCAGACTGGAGGAGCTTCAGTGAGTTGATCTGTGTCAATATATTTGATTTTTTCAGTAGATGAATACTGGTTTTATTTGAGGGGTTGGAGAGGTGGGGACGCTTTGTCTGTGGAGGAATAGGAATAGATTCACACACACACACACACACACACACACACACACACACACACACACACACACACACACACACACACACACACGCACACACACACACGCACACACACACACACACACACACACACACACACACACACACACACACACACACACACACACACACTCCTGCACCTGAACGTCCCATCACCATTTCCCTCCCCCAACTCTCAGCCCCTCATCCTCTCCCCCTATCCATCCCCTCCTCCTCCCCCACACCCTTCCCTAATGTGTGATTTTTTTATTCATATCTAATGATGTTTTGGATCAAATCAATAAGGTAATCTACCATAGGAGTGTCGCAGCGCTTCAAAAGCGTTTGCATATTCACTTGGACTGACGTCATTAAAAAGCCATCCATCGTAGGCCGGAGCCACGACGTGTGTTTAATTAGTTTGCACAAACATATTGAGTAGCACACACACACATCTGTGAGGAACTGAGTGTGATAATGCTGATGCAGTATGATTATCATAAAACACTTTAAACCAGGAACAGAAGAAAAAGTGACAAGCTTCTTTCTTTTTTTCTACCAGCATCTCTCTGAAAAAAAATGATCCTTCCCTTCCTCAGCCTCACTTCAATTAACGCAGATGCAATGCATGCACATTTACCCTGTCAGTGTGTGTGTGTGTGTGTGTGTGTGTGTGTGTGTGTGTGTGTGTGTGTGTGTGTTTGTGTGTGTGTGTGGTGTAGTTTGAATGTGTTAAGTGTGTGTGTGTAAGTGCCTTTGAAGTGGCTAGGCCCTATCCTCTGATGGGATACTTCTCATGTGTCGAAATGACCGCATCACCCCCCACCACCACTACCCTCTCACACACACACGCGCACACACACACACACACACACACACACACACACACACACACACACACACACACACACACACACACACACACACACACACACACACACACACACACACACCACACACACGCCACACACATCCCACACACATCCCACACACATCCCACACGCACTCAACCCCATAACGCCCCCGCAAAGCCACAATGCATCCTGGGAACCATTAGGGAAACCGGAGATCACCACAGCGGGCAGAGGACATACACAAACACAATCGGAGAGAGAGAGGGAGAGAAAGAGAGAGAGAAAGAGAGGGAGCGCGAGAGACGGTGAACACGATCGATTCTCTTTTATCTAAAAGTATAAGAAAGTTGTTTTTGGTAGAGGACTTGGTAATTATGGTAATTGTTACTACTCACATTTAGTACACACAAATTCAGGTCATCTGGGTGCAGTAAACGTTGAATCTCCACCCTATGTAGTACTGGGTGATACCCTTGAGACTTGCTGTTCCTCTAAGATCCTCTAGGGGGCAGTATGGGGGCTGGGGATTTGTTGAGCACTTCAAATCAAAACAAATTGTACTTGTCACATACATGTGTTTAGCAGATGTTATTGCGGGTGTAGTGAAATGCTTGTGTTTCTAGCTCTAACAGTGCAGTAATATCTAACAATTCACAACAATGCACACAATACACCCAACGTAAAAGTAAAAGAAGGGAATATATAAAAGTCAGACAGTTCTGAGTGCAAAGCAACAACAGTCCCTATTCAAATACATGTGACTTGTTCTGGATATCTGCATGCTCCACTTCAGTGATGTTCTCATTCATCGAGGGTCAGATTGGTCATCCCTGATGTAGACAGTCTTAGTTGTATTAGTGGTCGTGAAGACTCTCACAGTTGGTTGGCGGTTTGGCAGAGCAGTGCAGTCCTGAATGTGTGTGGCTAGATTGGGACGGAGGGAGGGAGGGAGGGAGGGAGGGAGGGAGAGAAGAGGTGTGATGGGGAGATGGATGTGAAAACGAGTGAGCGGACTGACAGTCCAGGGACTGATTGATCCTTCGCTCTCCTCCTCCTCCCCTCTCCCCCCCATCCATCCCTCCCTCCTCCCTTCATCTCGGCAGAACACAGATACTGTTGAGCTCCACTGTATTGGATTTATGAGTTAATGGGGATGTCAGAGCACAACGGATGGACAAATAAGGAAGAGGAGACAGTCTCTCTCCCTCCCTCCCTTCCTCCCTGTTAAGTCTGTGTAATTTCTGTTCCCAGACTCTGTTCCTTCTGTCTCTTGTACACCCATATCTTGTAGGAAGAATGTGAACTATTCTGTGTGTTTGAGCATGTGTGTGTGTGCTCTCCCAGGTCTCATGTGTGTGTGTTCTCTGAGGGCCTGTAGATCTACTGTCAGACTCCAGCCTCCCTCGGTATTGATCCCCTCTCAGGCCTCTCCTCTCCTCTGGCGGCTGCAGCCGCTCCTGTCATCAGGAGAGAGGGGGGCGGCTCCACTTTCAGCCCCCGATCGATGGCCTCACTCACGGGGACCGTGTTCACCCGCTCCCCTGGTACCAACAGGCCAGACCAGTCCGACCAGTCCAGGTCCAGTCGACTGAGGTCTAACTGTTGGGGCTACAGTGACACTGCCCAGGCTTCTGGAAATGCTTTCAAATATGCACATGCACACGCATACACACAGTAAGCTATATACATGACCATGACCTCACTCCTCTAGACCTCGAGGTCATGACCTTGGTTTTAACCACATTACGGCAGAATCCCCCTCTTTTCCTCTCTCTCTATCTATCCATGTCTCTCATATCTCTCTCTCTCTCTCTATCTATCTATCTATGTCACTCATCTCTCTCTCTCTCTATCTATCTATGTCTCTCATATCTCTCTCTCTATCTATCTATGTCTCTCATATCTCTCTCTCTCTATCTATCTATGTCTCTCATATCTCTCTCTATCTATCTATGTCTCTCATATCTCTCTCTCTCTATCTATCCATGTCTCTCATCTCTCTCTCTCTCTCTCTCTCTCTCTCTCTATCTATCTATGTCTCTCATATCTCTCTCTCTCTATCTATCTATGTCTCTCATATCTCTCTCTATCTATCTATGTCTCTCTCTCTCTCTCTCTCTCTCTCTCTCTCTCTATCTATCCATGTCTCTCATATCTCTCTCTCTATCTATCTATGTCTCTCATATTTCTCTCTCTCTATCTATCTATGTCTCTCTCTCTCTCCCTATCTCTCTCTCTCTCTCTCTCTCTATCTATCTATGGCTCTCATCTCTCTCTCTATCTATCCATGTCTCTCATCTCTCTCTCTCTCTCTCTCTCTCTATCTATCTATCTGTCTCTCTCTCTCTCTCTCTCTCTCGCTCTCAGTCTCTGTCTGTCTCATCTCTCTCTCTAATGCTCTCTAATCTCTCTCTCTTGTTCTCTCTTCCTCTTAAAAAACAGTGTTTTCTCTGCTTTTTCTCTGTTTGCCATATTGAAGCACATCGATACAGGATATTGCTAATAAATTAGAATCACAACAGCATTACAACATGAGCAGCACTGTACACAATCTCTTATACACGTACCTTGCCAAATATAGATAGCGAAACTAATATGCAAAAGTACTTCAGAACTCTGTGGCCTTGATCGATGGTCCGTGTTGGTGATTAGTTATCTCTGCTGACCAAAGGTTTGTCTAGATTGTAGTTTCTGCAGCGTCATGTCTTCTTCTATTACGATACTGGACCCAAAGTGAACTGATCTTGAATTACCTGTAAGGGGAAGGGGAGATATTATCAGTCAGGTCTATTTTTAATGAATTTATTTGCAAATTATGGTGGAAAATAAGTATTTGGTCACCTACAAACAAGCAAGATTTCTGGCTCTCACAGACCTGTAACTTCCTCTTTAAGAGGCTCCTCTGTCATCCACTTGTTACCTGTATTAATGGCACCTGTTTGAACTCGTTATCAGTATAAAAGACACCTGTCCACAACCTCAAACAGTCACACTCCAAACTCCACTATGGCCAAGACCAAAGAGCTGTCAAAGGACACCAGAAACAAAATTGTAGACCTACACCAGGCAGGGAAGACTGAATCTGCAATAGGTAAGCAGCTTGGTTTGAAGAAATCAACTGTGGGAGCAAATATTAGGAAATGGAAGACATACAAGACCACTGATAATCTCCCTCGATCTGGGGCTCCACTCAAGATCTCACCCCGTGGGGTCAAAATGACCACAAGAACGGTGAGCAAAAATCCCAGAACCACACAGGGGGACCTAGTGAATGACCTGCAGAGAGCTGGGACCAAAGTAACAAAGCCTATCATCAGTAACACACTATGCCGCCAGGGACTCAAATCCTGCAGTGCCAGACGTGTCCCCCTGCTTAAGCCAGTACATGTCCAGGCCCGTCTGAAGTTTGCTAGAGAGCATTTGGATGATCCAGAGGAAGATTGGGAGATTGTCATATGGTCAGATGAAACCAAAATATAACGTTTTGGTAAAAACTCAACTCGTCGTGTTTGGAGAACAAAGAATGCTGAGTTGCATCCAAAGAACACCATACCTACTGTGAAGCATTGGGGTGAAAACATCATGCTTTGGGGCTGTTTTTCTGCAAAGGGACCAGGACGACTGATCCGTGTAAAGGAAAGAATGAATGGGGCCATGTATCGTGAGATTTTGAGTGAAAACCTCCTTCCATCACCAAGGGCATTGAATATGAAACGTGGCTGGGTCTTTCAGCATGACAATGATCCCAAACACACCGCCCGGGCAACGAAGGAGTGGCTTCGTAAGAAGCATTTCAAGGTCCTGGAGTGGCCTAGCCAGTCTCCAGATCTCAACCCCATAGAAAATCTTTGGAGGGAGTTGAAAGTCCGTGTTGCCCAGCAACAGCCCCAAAACATCACTGCTCTAGAGGAGATCTGCATAGAGGAGATCTGCATGGAGGAATGGGCCAAATTACCAGCAACAGTGTGTGAAAACCTTGTGAAGACTTACAGAAAACGTTTGACCTCTGTCATTGCCAACAAAGGGTATATGACAAAGTATTGAGATAAACTTTTGTTATTGACCAAATACTTATTTTCCACCATAATTTGCAAATAAATTCATAAAAAAACCTACAATGTGATTTTCTGGATTTTTTTCTTCTCATTTTGACTGTCATAGTTGAAGTGTACCTATGATGAAAATTACAGGCCTCTCTCATATTTTTAAGTGGGAGAACATGCACAATTGGTGGCTGACTGAATACTTTTTTGCCCCACTGTACCTGTAAGGAGGAGGGGAGTGGGGAGATATTATCAGGCAGGTCTATGAGTTACCTGTAAGGAGGAGGGGAGTGGGGAGATATTATCAGGCAGGTCTATGAGTTACCTGTAAGGGGAAGAGGAGTAGGAAGATATTATCAGGCAGGTCTATGAGTTACCTGTAAGGGGAAGGGGAGATATTATCAGGCAGGTCTATGAGTTACCTGTAAGGGGGATGTGTAGATGTTATCAGGCAGGTCTATGAGTTACCTGTGAGGAGGAGGGGAATGGGGAGATATTATCAGGCAGGTCTATGAGTTATCTGTAAGGGGAAGGGGAGATATTATCAGGCAGGTCTATGAGTTATCTGTAAGGGGAAGGGGAGAAATTATCAGGCAGGTCTATGAGTCACCTGTAAGGGGAAGAGGAGATATTATCAGGCAGGTCTATGAGTTACCTGTAAGGGGAAGGGGAGATATTATCAGGCAGGTCTATGAGTTATCTGTAAGGAGGAGGGGAGTGGGGAGATATTATCAGGCAGGTCTATGAGTTACCTGTAAGGGGAAGGGGAGATATTATCAGGCAGGTCTATGAGTTATCTATAAGGAGGAGGGGAGTGGGGAGATATTATCAGGCAGGTCTATGAGTTACCTTTAAGGGGAAGGGGAGATATTATCAGGCAGGTCTATGAGTTACCTGTAAGGAGGAGGGGAGTGGGGAGATATTATCAGGCAGGTCTATGAGTTATCTGTAAGGGGAAGGGGATATATTATCAGGCAGGTCTATGAGTTATCTGTAAGGGGAAGGGGAGATATTATCAGGCAGGTCTATGAGTTACCTTTAAGGGGAAGAGGAGATATTATCAGGCAGGTCTATGAGTTACCTGTAAGGGGAAGGGGAGATATTATCAGGCAGGTCTATGAGTTACCTGTAAGGAGGAGGGGAGTGGGGAGATATTATCAGGCAGGTCTATGAGTTACCTGTAAGGGGAAGGGGAGATATTATCAGGCAGGTCTATGAGTTATCTATAAGGAGGAGGGGAGTGGGGAGATATTATCAGGCAGGTCTATGAGTTACCTGTAAGGGGAAGGGGAGATATTATCAGGCAGGTCTATGAGTTATCTGTAAGGGGAAGGGGAGATATTATCAGGCAGGTCTATGAGTTACCTGTAAGGGGAAGGGGAGATATTATCAGGCAGGTCTATGAGTTATCTGTAAGGGGAAGGGGAGATATTATCAGGCAGGTCTATGAGTTACCTGTAAGGGGAAGGGGAGATATTATCAGGCAGGTCTATGAGTTACCTGTAAGGGGAAGGGGAGATATTATCAGGCAGGTCTATGAGTTATCTGTAAGGGGAGTGGGGAGATATTATCAGGCAGGTCTATGAGTTACCTGTAAGGAGGAGGGGAGTAGGGGGATATTATCAGGCAGGTCTATGAGTTACCTGTAAGGAGGAGGGGAGTAGGGAGATATTATCAGGCAGGTCTATGAGTTACCTGTAAGGAGGAGGGGAGTAGGGAGATATTATCAGGCAGGTCTGGTGATCTCACATGTTACAACACTAAGACCAGGGTTCTAATCACACATTGGCACTGGAAAGTACCTGGATGGAAGTAGTGGCAGACATGCAATATCTGATGTCGTAAGGTTATGGGGTTTGTCTGTCCGTGCGTCAGGTAACCTCCCTCCCTCCTGACCTCCCCTGACCCCGTCCCTGCTCCCTTCTCCCTTATCCATGATTCCCTCATTTATCTAGATATTCATATACATCTAAAAATTCTCCTCTCATCCCATCCCTTCATCCCTCGCTCAATGTCCTGGGGGGGTTCATAGAGGGAGGGGAATTAAAAATGGAAATCTAACCGGCGGGGTTCGTAATGTGATCAGCATGACAGGTGATCAATGCCCGCTGCCACACACACAACAAGCACTGATGCATGTCACAAATACAGGGAGGAGGAGGAGGGATGGGGGGGAGGGAGGTAGAGGAAGAGAGAGGGAAGAGGGAGAGGAGAGAGGGAGGGAGAGGGGGGTGGCTGACCACTCACTTTATCACCGGCCAGCGTCCTCCCTCCCTATCGCCCTTTCTCTCTCTCCTCATACACTCTCTCTCTCTCCTCATACACTCTCTCTCTCTACTCATACTCTCTCTCCTCATACTCTCTCTCCTCATACAATCTCTCTCTCTCTCTACTCATATTCTCTCTCTCTCCTCATACACTCTCTCTCTCTCTCTACTCATACTCTCTCTCTCTCTCTCTCCTCATACACTCTCTTTCTCTCTCTCCTCATACTCTCTCTCTCTCTCTCTCCTCATACTATCTCTCTCTCTCATACACTCTCTTTCTCTCTCTCTTCATACTCTCTCTCTCTCTCTCCTCATACTCTCTCTCTCTCTCTCTCTCTCTCTCCTCATACTCTCTCTCCTCATACTCGCTCTCTCTCCTCATACCCTCTCTTTCTCTATCTACTCATACACTCTCTTTCTCTCTCTCCTCATACACTCTCTTTCTCTCTCTCCTCATACACTCTCTTTCTCTCTCACCTCATACTCTCTCTCTCCTCATACTCTCTCTCTCTCTCTCCTCATACACTCTCTTTCTCTCTCACCTCATACTCTCTCTTTCTCTCTCACCTCAGACTCTCTCTTTCTCTCTCTACTCATACTCTCTCTCTCCTCATACTCTCTCTCTCTCCTCATACACTCTCTTTCTCTCTCTCCTCATACTCTCTCTCTCCTCATACTCTCCTCATACTCTCTCTCTCTCCTCATACCCTCTCTTTCTCTATCTACTCATACTCTCTCTCTCTCTACTCATACTCTCTCTTTCTCTCTCTACCCATACTCTCTTTCTCTCTCTACTCATATACTCTCTTTCTCTCTCTACTCATACACTCTCTTTCTCTCTCACCTCATACTCTCTCTTTCTCTTTCTACTCATAAACTCTCTTTCTCTCTCACCTCATATGCTCTCTTTCTCTTTCAATTCAATTCAATTCAAGGGCTTTATTGGCATGGGAAACATGTGTTAACATTGCCAAAGCAAGTGAGGTAGACAACATACAAAGTGAATATATAAAGTGAAAAACAACAAAAATTAACAGTAAACATTACACATAGAGGTTTCAAAACAGTAAAGACATTACAAATGTCATATTATATAGATATACAGTGTTTTAACAATGTACAAATGGTTAAAGGACACAAGATAAAATAAATAAGCATAAATATGGGTTGTATTTACAATGGTGTTTGTTCTTCACTGGTTGCCCTTTTCTCGTGGCAACAGGTCACAAATCTTGCTGCTGTGATGGCACACTGTGGAATTTCACCCAGTAGATATGGGAGTTTTTCAAAATTGGATTTGTTTTCGAATTCTTTGGGGATCTGTGTAATCTGAGGGAAATATGTCTCTCTAATATGGTCATACATTGAGCAGGAGGTTAGGATGTGCAGCTCAGTTTCCACCTCATTTTGTGGGCAGTGAGCACATAGCCTGTCTTCTCTTGAGAGCCATGTCTGCCTACGGAGGCCTTTCTCAATAGCAAGGCTATGCTCACTGAGTCTGTACATAGTCAAAGCTTTCCTTAATTTTGGGTCAGTCACAGTGGTCAGGTATTCTGCCGCTGTGTACTCTCTGTGTAGGGCCAAATAGCATTCTAGTTTGCTCTGTTTTTTTGTTAATTCTTTCCAATGTGTTAAGTAATTATCTTTTTGTTTTCTCATGATTTGGTTGGGTCTAATTGTGCTGTTGTCCTGGGGCTCTGTAGGGTGTGTTTGTGTTTGTGAACAGAGCCCCAGGACCAGCTTGCTTAGGGGACTCTTCT
>NC_143028.1:9065000-9145000 GCF_057628025.1 Oncorhynchus mykiss
CAGGACACAACCACACTACCATTCATAAGGGGCAGCATAATGCCACAGCTGATGGTGTAGTAGTGAACTACTCAGCACAATGATTTCACATGCATATTACATCTAAACTACGTGGAGCTAAAATTGCTGTTCTCTGAAACGTTATACCTCTTTGTGGCTTGTATTTCAACTTACAAATAATTTTAATTTAAATGTTTTATTTGTCCCACTGGTTTTAGTGAAGGACGAGATACTCATTGATTTTCTCTACAGTGAGGCTATTGACGAGTGTTCCTTCCTTTGAAGGCCAGGTTACACCAGGCAGAGTAAACACAACAACAGGACCAGTCCCAACATTATTTTTCATCCTAATTGGTGGTCCTTTGTCAGGGGGGACGCTCAGGACAGAACGCTTAGCTCTGGATGCTTGACTCCTCTCCAGATGATTTACTTCTCTCTCTCTCTGTCTCTCTCTGCGTTAATGACATTTATGTCTCGTTTGTTGTTGCCATGGCAAAGAGACGCCGCAAAGAGACGGGACACAGTGATGCAATTGGAGCACCAGCAGACGCCCCGACAGAAGATCAGCCGGCCCCTCCACCACGCTTTCCCCACATCCCATAACCCCTCACTCTCCCAGCCTGCCTACTGTCTCATACTTCAGTTATCAGTCATCACCCTCATCAAGGCCTGGGATATGCATGGTTTGGTTTCATTCACAAAATCATCTCTGGAAGAATCGGTGATGACGTCTCACAACACCAACAAAACCCCAGGAGCTAAAAGAAACAAATCTCCACAAATCTGAACATGCGACCAACATTTCACGTTTATATTTTCGTTCAGTATAAAAATACAAAGTGTACAAAACATTAAGGACACCTGCTCTTTCCATGACATAGACTGATCAGGTGAATCCAGGTGAAAGACATAATCCATTATTTGTATTTTTTTTAAACAATATTTGTATTTATTTTTATTTTTTAACAAGACATATATAAGCAGAAATATTACATGAAAACAAATAACAACAAAAAGAACATCAAAAGATAACAGCAACAAAAAAATCCAATAAATGATGAAACATCTAAGACAAAACACAAGTGTTACAGAAGCATAACACCACCAAAATGACATTTTACATCTAATTGGTCTGATCTAATAGGATAGAACATATTTGGGACAAATTTCAGATTAAACACAGCACCACAAACCAATCAGATATCTCACACCACCACCCCACATGCACACAAAGCATAGTACACTACCCAGAGTTCCCTTAATTAGTCAATATTTCACCCACATCACTCTGCTCAACAAAATCCAAAAATGGTTCCCAAACCTTTTCGAAAGTGTCTTGTTTACCCTTAATATGTTATCTTTTCCATAGTTAGGCAAGATGACATTTCCCTAAGCCATTGGGCAATACTAGGTCTGTTCACACTTGTCCAGGCAAGAGCTATCACGTGTTTGTACTTGGTTCTTTAGATGAGGATTGATTGGGTACAACCCCAGGATAAACACTTTGGGATGGAGAGGCAATTTTACTGATACTATTTAGGATATCATATGTGATACCTCCTTCTAAAAATCTTGAATTTTCTCACCGTCCCACAGACAATAGACAACTTTAGAGTGATTGCACTTGTAGCATATATCTGGAATTGTACTATTAAACTTATTTAACTTAGCAGGGGTTACATATGTTCGCATCAACCAATTGTATTGCATTAGTTTTAGCCGAGTATTCACAGTCTGTGTCTGAGCCTTAGTACATATACTACTCCATTCGTCCAAGACTATGTCATCCCGAATATTCCTCCTCCTTTAGCATCATAATTGAGGATTTTGCATTAATTATTTTGTATCCTGAGAAAACCCCAAATTCTTTGAATAGGTCCAAAAGTGCGGGTATGGAATTGCACAGGTCTGTAAAAAACAAAATGACATCGTCTGCATGAAGGGCAATTCGATGTTCCATCTGATCTATTCTGATACCTGAAATTTTGGGGTGGGACCTAACAGCTATGGCTAGAAGCTCAATGGCTAGGATAAACAGGAGAGGAGAAAGAGGGCAGCCCTGCCTAGAACCCCTACAGATGTCACATGGTTTAGATACCTTATTAGCGGTGAGGATCTCTGCAGTTTGATTTGTATATAGTATCTTTATCCATTTACAAAAGCTCTCACCACAGCCAAAACAAGTTAACACTTCAAAGAGGTAGGGCCACTCAACCCTGTTGAAGGCCTTCTCTACGTCCAACATCATCATCACAGTGTCTGACAACCCAATTCTAGCATGTAGAACATTTAGCACTCTCCTAACTTTATGAAATCCTTCACCACCTTGAATAAAGCCATTTTGGTCTCTACCCACCACATCCGGGAGAAAACCTTCCAACCTCCTCACAAGTGCTTTACAAAGAACCTTAGTGTCAGAATTCAAAAGTGAAATAGCATGATAGGAATCACATTTGGTATGCAGCTTTCCGGGTTTTAGCAGCAGAGTGATCAGAGCTCCTCTCAAAGAAGGGAGCAAAAACATCTCCAGGAGGGGAGTGCAGTTTGTTCTTAAATCTCTTGTAGATGTCAATGGGCAGCCCATCTGGGCCAGATGTCCTCCCTGCCCTCATACTGTCAATTGCATTGGAAATTTCCTCCACAGTCAGTTCAGCATTAAGAATATCCTTAGATTCATCTGAAATATTGGGAAACTCCAATCTATCTAAAAAGCTAGCCTGGGTATCAGTTTCAGGAGGATACTCTGATGCATATCATTTTTCATACAAGGATTTAAAGGTATTGTTTATCTCCTGAGGGTCTACCATCACAGCTCCCCCTGCATCCTGAATTGATTGCTCTCTCTGCTTGCTGCTGTTTGATTCGCCAGGCCAACAGCTTCCCAGCCTTTTCAACCTGGTCATAATATGATTGGTTTAGTCTCAATAAGCTTGCTGCAGCTCTACCCACAGAAATTATGTTATATTGGTTTCAAGTAATTCCATTTTTTAACGAGCATTTCTTGACTTGGAGCTGGTGAAATGTATAATTTGACCCCTTATGAAAGCTTTAATGGCTTCCCATCTAGTACAACCTGAAGTCTGTGTTGTATTAATTGAAAAGTATTGGTCAATTTGCTGTCCAATGTATTCTGTAAAACTTGTATCTTGCAGCCATTTAGGTTGGAAACGCCATTTAGGTGGGTCACCTACTATATTAGAATCTGAATATATAAGAGATGCTGGAGCATCGTCAGAGATGACAATGCTATCATAAAAGCAATCTTCAATTTTAGAGCATAATGCTACTGAGATCAAATTATTTTTTGGGAATAGATCTGGTGAGTGCTAGAGTAACAGGAGTATTCCACATCATCTGGTTTCATTTCTTTAAGTCCTTCATAAAATGCTGTGTGGTTTTCCTAGATTAGGTGTGGGAGTAGTGCAATCTTTAACAGGTGCAATCTTTAACAGGATCTAAAGTGCAATTAAAGTCTCCTGCAACAATGTAATTACCTGGAAGTGTGGAAAGGTTTAAAAACAAATCGTTAAAGAATTTAGAGTCATCTTTGTTGGGACCATACACATGAATTAAATTCAACTGCTCGGAAAGCAAGGTACCCCGTATAATAATGTATCTGCCGGAGGATCACAAATTGTTTGCAATATATGATATGGAATGGACTTATGGATAAGAGTAATAACCTTGCATGGGAACTAAATGAGGCTGCAGTGACCTGCCCAGGCCATCTCTTGTGTATTTTAGGAATGTTGCCAGATAATAGATGTGATTCTTGCAAAAATATGATCTTTGCCTGAAGTGGTTTTAATCTAGTTATTACCTTTTTTTTTGTGCCGATTATATTTAATCCCCCACAGTTCCAGGATGGGAGACCCTCATTGCTGCTGCTTGTGGACTTCCATGGAGAGATCTGGGAAGAACATAACTTGTCGATTCTTGTAGAGTACTCTCCCTTTCACCCTGGCTGCATTCCCCACGTGCATATTATCTTTATATTTTAAGAACTTCATTATCAGAGCCCCCGTCACTTGTCATACAAAACCGAAAGCAAAAGTTAAAAAAATGTCAAAAAATGGGTAAAACTTTACGTTGCTATTCCCTCTTCTTCAGCATTGCTCCGCTTCCACACGTCTGCCTAGCTTCTCAAGAAACTTCTCCGCCTCGGCTGGTGTTTCAAAAATGTAGGAATGATTGTCGTGGGAGACCCTCATTGCTGCTGCTTGTGGACTTCCATGGAGAGATCTGGGAAGAACATAACTTGTCGATTCTTGTAGAGTACTCTCCCTTTCACCCTGGCTGCATTCCCCACGTGCATATTATCTTTGTAGTTTAAGAACTTCATTATCAGAGCCCTCGGGGGTGCGTTGGGGTTGGATCGTGGGCCAGGAATCCGATGAGCTCTCTCAATGAACAAAGGAGAGCAGAGTGGCTCCATCTCCAGAGCTTCGGGAAGCCACCGCTCTAGGAATGAGCAAGCTGTCACAGATCCCCCCGGTACTGCTGCTCATTCTGTTCACCAGTTCCGGAGGTCTACGCCACCGGCTTTCTAGGCTTCACTGAACGGGATTCATTATCATCAACCCCGGACTGTCTTGTCTGATTATACACACCTGGTTCCCATTTCCCCTGATTAGTATGTTATATATATGCCCTCTGTTCCCTCTGTCTTTGTTGGTTATTGTTCCCATGTCCGTTGGTCGTGTGAGTATCTATGCGTTGGTGCACCTGTTATGCTGCGTGCTATATATATTATGTATTATGGGTATCGTTCCTTTTCGTTCAATGAGGTTTACCTTTGCTCTTTTGTTTGGGTACATCCCAGTGTTTTGTATATGTGTTTGTTTTGAGTGTATTAAAAACCCCAGTTGTGTATCTCTGCACCTGTCATCAAATCCTTTATACCAGCGTGACACAAGCATCGCTCCCCTCAGCACCTTCGGGGAGATGTACTATTCTCAAGTTCGATCTCCTGCTGTGGCCCACCAAATCAACTAGTTTAGAGATAAGCGATTCAATCTTTTCCTCAAGAGCGGTGGTCATTGCCTGCAGGGCTATACTGTTGTCTTCGGTTCCAGAGATGCGTACCTCAGCCTGTGAGATTTGCCCAGCACATTATTTTACATATTGTTTTACATTGTCCACTGCAGACATTACATTTTCGAATTTGATAGAGAATTCTGCATTCATATCTTTGATGGCCTTGAGGATATCTTCGGAGCTAACGACACTGCACGTGTTTATCGCCTCAGTCCTGCTTCCACCACTAGCACATAAAGCTAGCACGGCACCTTCGTCCTCAGACTACACTTTCACTCGTTAAGTCTGGCTTTTTGGTGTGACTTTTCTTTGTCGGCGTTGTGTATTTTGAAAGCGAATAATCAATTACTGCCTTTCCTGGTACATTAAGCTTAAGGGTGAACGTATTTCATGATTTATTTCAAATTTGTAGCGGAGCTAAAAAAGATGTGACTGATCAGCTCTGCACCATCCCGGAAGCCCCTATGATCTCTTATTGATGTGACTTGTTAAATCCACTTCAATCAGTGTAGATGTAGGAGAGGAGAGAATGCCAAGAGTGTGCAAAGCTGTCATCAAGGCAAAGGGTGGCTACTTTGAAGAATCAAAAATATATTTTGATTTGATTAACACTTTTTTGCTTACTACAAGATTCCATACAGTCGTATGAAAAAGTTTGGGCACCCCTCTGAGGCCGCATAATAATTTACTCTGTCATCACACAAAATGATCACAGTGGCATGCCATTCATTTTCTAATAAAAGCTGAGTACTGGGGTATTGTCCAGACAAAGATTTTTAGTGTAGCAATATTAAGTTGTATGAAATTAAATCAGATGTGAAAAATAGGCTATGCAAAATTGTGGGCACCCTTGTCATTCTGTTGATTTGAATACCTGTAACTACTTAGCACTGATTAATTGGAACACACAATTGGTTTGGTGAGCTCATTAAGCCTTGAACTTCGTACACAAGTGCATCCAATCATGAGAAAAGGTATTTAAGGTGGCCAATTGCAAGTTGTTGTTCTCTTTGACTCTCCTCTGAAGAGTGGCAACATGGGGGCCTCAAAACAACTCTCAAATGACCTGAAAACAAAGATTGTTCAACATTATGGTTTAGTGGAAGGCTACAAAAAGCTATCGCAGAGATTTAAGCTGTCAGTGTCCACTGTGAGGAACATAGTAAGGAAATGGAAGACCACAGGCACAGTTCTTGTTAAGGCCAGAAGTGGCAGGCCAAGTAAAATATCGAAGAGGCAAAGGCGAAGGATGGTGAGAATGGTCAAAAACAGCCCACAGACCACCTCCAAAGACCTACATCATCATGTTGCTGCAGATGGTGTCACTGTGCATCGTTCAACAATTCAGCGCACTTTGCACAAGGAGAAGCTGTATGGGAGAGTGATGCGGAAGAAGCCTTTTCTGCACACACGCCACAAACAGAGTCGCTTGAGGAATGCAAACGCACATTTGGACAAGCCAGCTTCATTTTGGAATAAGGTGCTGTGGACTGATGAAACAAAGATTTAGTTATTTGGTCATAACAAGGGACGTTATGCACGGCGGCAAAAGAACACAGAGTTCCAAGAAAAACACTTGCAACCCACAGTAGAATTTGGTGGGGGTTCCATCATGCTGTGGGGCTGTGTGGCCAGTGCCGGTACTGGGAATCTTGTTAAAGTTGAGGGTCGCATGGATTCCACTCAATATCAGCAGATTCTTGGGAATAATGTTGAAGAATCAGTCACAAAGTTGAAGTTACGCCGGGGCTGGATATTTCAACAAGACAACGACCCAAAACACTGCTCAAAATCTACCCAGGCATTTATGCAGAGGAACAAGTACAATGTTCTGGAATGGCCATCCCAGTCCCCAGACCTGAATATCATTGAGAATCTGTGGGATGATTTGAAGCGGGCTGTCCATGCTCGGCAACCATCAAATCTAACTGAACTGGAGATGTTTTGTAAGGAGGAATGGTCCAAAATAGCTTAATCCAGAATCCAGACACTCATTAGAGTCTATGGGAAGCGTCTAGATGGCACGTCCTGACCTTAGTTCCTTTTTTATGTCTCTATTTTAGTTTGGTCAGGACGTGAATTGGGGCAGGCATTCTATGTTTTGGTTCTGTGTGTTATATTTCTAGGTGTTTGGCCTGGTTGGTTCCCAATCAGAGGCAGCTGTCAATCGTTGTCTCTGATTGAGAACCATACTTTGGCAGCCTGTTTTTCCACTATGGGTTGTGGGTAGTTGTTTTCCGTTTCAGTGTTGTCACCATACGCGACTGTTTCGGTTTTCATTTATTCTCTTGTTCTTTTGTATTTAGTGTTCAGTTAATTAAAGGAAATATGAACACGTACCACGCTGCGCTTTGGTCTACTCCTTCTTCCTCAGATGAACATCGTTACACTAGAGGTTGTTATTTTAGCAAAAGGAGGCTCTACTAAATATTGATAGTGATTTTTCTATTGGGGTGCCCAATTTTATGCACCTGTCTAATTTTGTTTTGATGCATATTGCACATTTTCTGTTAATCCAATAAACCTAATTTCACTACTGAAATATTACTGTGTCCATCAGTTATTTGATAGATCAAAATGAAATTGCTGATCCAAACACCCAATTATTTATAAATGGAAATCATGGAAATTGTCAGGGGTGCCCAAACTTTTTCATACGACTGTATGTGTTATTTCATAGTTTTGATGTCTTCACTATTATTCTATAATGTAGAAAATAGTAAAAATAAAGAAGCTCTTGAATGAGTAGGTTTGTCCAAACTTTTGACTTGTACTGTATATTTTTTTTTTTTTTTTACAAATCGATACTGGGAGTGAGTGTCGATATAGTATTGTCCAAAATAATATTGCAATATGTAACTTTATAATGTTTTATAATATGTTTTTCCCCATCACTAGTGTTTTCAGTAACACAGTTGTGTATAGAGCCTTGACCTTGGGCTTGACCTGAAGGAGAACATTATTAGTTTTGTCACGTTGTGTCTTGTTTCTGTCCTTTCCCTTCACCCTGTCTCCCTCTGCTGGTCGTCATTAGGTTACCTTTTCTCCCCCTCTTTCCCCCAGCTGTTCCTTGTCTCCTCCTAACTACCTCGTCACCCCTTTTCCCACCTGTTCCCTTTTTCCCTCTGATTAGTCCTCTATATCTCTCTCTGTTTTTGTTTCTGTCTTTGTCGGATTCTTGTTTGTGTTGTTCATGCCTGAACCAGACTATCGTCATGTTTGCTGCAACCTTGTCCTGTCCTGTCGGAATCTGCCGGTCCATCTGAGCCTACGTTTGTTTTGTTATTAAAGAAGCTCTGTTTACGTTAAGTCGCTTTTGGGTCCTCATTCACGCACCGTAACAGAAGAATCCGACCAAGAATGGACCCAGCGACTTCGGATCCTCTCCACTCAGCCGTCGAGATCCAGGGAGCGATGCTAGGCAGACACGAGCAGGAATTGTCTGCTGCTCGACATGCCGTTGAGACCCTGGCCACCCAAGTCTCCAACCTCACAGAACAGGTTCACCATCTCCGCCTCGATCCACCGGCCACTTCCAGGGCTTTCGAATCTCCGGAGCCCAGAATCAATAACCCGCCGTGTTACTCTGGGGAGCCCACTGAATGCCGCTCGTTCCTCACCCAGTGTGATATTGTGTTTTCTCTCCAGCCCAACACTTACTCCAGGAGCACTGCTCGTGTCGCCTACGTCATATCTCTCCTTATTGGACGGGCTCGTGAGTGGGGCACGGCAATCTGGGAGGCAAGGGCTGAGTGTACTAACCAGTATCAGGACTTTAAGGAGGAGATGATACGGGTTTTTGATCGATCTGTTTTTGGGGAGGAGGCTTCCAGGGTCCTGTCTTCCCTATGTCAAGGTAATCGATCCATAACAGACTACTCTATTGAGTTTCGCACTCTTGCTGCCTCCAGTGGCTGGAACGAGCCGGCTTTGCTCGCTCGTTTTCTGGAGGGTCTCCGCGCAGAGGTAAAGGATGAGATTCTCTCCCGGGAGGTTCCTTCCAGCGTGGATTCCTTGATTGAACTCGCTATTCGCATTGAGCGACGGGTTGATCTTCGTCACCGAGCTCGTGGAAAGGAGCTCGCGTTCTCCGTTGCCCCCCTCTCCGCATCACTACCATCTTCCTCTGCCGGCTCGGGTGCTGAGCCTATGCAGCTGGGAGGTATCCGCATCTCGACTATAAGGAGAGGGAACGGAGAATCACCAACCGCCTCTGTCTCTATTGCGGTTCTGCTGGTCATTTTGTCACTTCATGTCCAGTAAAAGCCAGAGCTCATCAGTAAGCGGAGGGCTACTGGTGAGCGCTACTACTCCTGTCTCTCCTTCAAGATCCTGCACTACCTTGTCGGTCCATCTACGCTGGACCGGTTCGTCAGCTTCCTGCAGTGCCTTAATAGACTCTGGGGCGGAGGGCTGTTTTATGGACGAGACCTGGGCTCGGGAACATGACATTCCTCTCAGACAGTTAAGGGAGTCCACGGCCTTGTTCGCCCTGGATGGTAGTCCTCTCCCCAGGATTCAGCGTGAGACGCTACCTTTAACCCTCACTGTTTCTGGTAATCATAGCGAAACCATTTCTTTTTTAATTTTTCGTTCACCTTTTACACCTGTTGTTTTGGGCCATCCCTGGCTAGTTTGTCATAATCCTTCCATTAATTGGTCTAGTAATTCTATCCTCTCCTGGAACGTCTCTTGTCATGTGAAATGTTTAATGTCTGCTATCCCTCCTGTTTCCTCTGTCTCTTCTTCACAGGAGGAGCCTGGTGATTTGACAGGGGTGCCGGAGGAATATCACGATCTGCGCACGGTGTTCAGTCGGTCCAGGGCCACCTCTCTTCCTCCACACCGGTCGTATGATTGTAGTATTGATCTCCTTCCGGGAACCACTCCCCCCCGGGGTAGACTATACTCTCTGTCGGCTCCCGAACGTAAGGCTCTCAAAGATTATTTGTCTGTAGCTCTTGCCGCCGGTACCATAGTCCCCTCCTCCTCTCCCGCCGGAGCGGGGTTTTTTTTTGTTAAGAAGAAGGACGGGTCCCTGCGCCCCTGCATAGATTATCGAGGGCTGAATGACATAACAGTGAAGAATCGTTATCCGCTTCCTCTTATGTCTTCAGCCTTCGAGATCCTGCAGGGAGCCAGGTTTTTCACTAAGTTGGACCTTCGTAACGCTTACCATCTCGTGCGCATCAGGGAGGGGGACGAGTGGAAGACGGCGTTTAACACTCCGTTAGGGCACTTTGAATACCGGGTTCTTCCTTTCGGCCTCGCTAACGCTCCAGCTGTCTTTCAGGCATTAGTCAATGATGTCCTGAGAGACATGCTGAACATCTTTGTTTTCGTTTACCTTGACGATATCCTGATTTTTTCACCGTCACTCCAGATTCATGTTCAGCACGTTCGACGTGTCCTCCAGCGCCTTTTAGAGAATTGTCTTTTTGTGAAGGCTGAGAAGTGCTCTTTTCATGCCTCCTCCGTCACATTTCTCGGTTCTGTTATTTCCGCTGAAGGCATTAAGATGGATCCCGCTAAGGTCCAAGCTGTCATTGATTGGCCCGTCCCTAGGTCACGCGTCGAGCTGCAGCGCTTTCTCGGCTTCGCGAACTTCTATCGTCGTTTCATCCGTAATTTCGGTCAGGTGGCAGCCCCTCTCACAGCCCTTACTTCTGTCAAGACGTGCTTTAAGTGGTCCGTTTCCGCCCAGGGAGCTTTTGATCTCCTCAAGAATCGTTTTACATCCGCACCTATCCTTGTTACACCTGACGTCACTAGACAGTTCGTTGTCGAGGTTGACGCGTCAGAGGTGGGCGTGGGAGCCATTCTTTCTCAGCGCTCCCTCTCTGACGACAAGGTCCACCCTTGCGCGTATTTTTCTCATCGCCTGTCGCCGTCGGAACGTAACTATGATGTGGGAAACCGCGAACTGCTCGCCATCCGCTTAGCCCTAGGCGAATGGCGACAGTGGTTGGAGGGGGCGACCGTTCCTTTTGTCGTTTGGACTGACCATAGGAACCTTGAGTACATCCGTTCTGCCAAACGACTTAATGCGCGTCAGGCGCGCTGGGCGCTGTTTTTCGCTCGTTTCGAGTTCGTGATTTCTTATCGTCCGGGCTCTAAGAACACCAAGCCTGATGCTTTATCTCGTCTCTTCAGTTCTTCAGTAGCCTCCACTGACCCCGAGGGGATTCTCCCTGAGGGGCGTGTTGTCGGGTTGACTGTCTGGGGAATTGAGAGGCAGGTAAAGCAAACACTCACTCAAACTCCGTCGCCGCGCGCTTGTCCTAGGAACCTTCTTTTCGTTCCCGTTCCTACTCGTCTGGCCGTTCTTCAGTGGGCTCACTCTGCCAAGTTAGCCGGCCACCCTGGCGTTCGGGGTACGCTTGCTTCCATTCGCCAGCGTTTTTGGTGGCCCACCCGGGAGCATGACACGCGTCGCTTCGTGGCTGCTTGTTCGGTCTGCGCGCAGACTAAGTCCGGTAACTCCCCTCCTGCCGGCCGTCTCAGGCCGCTTCCCATTCCCTCTCGACCGTGGTCTCACATCGCCTTAGATTTTGTCACCGGACTGCCTTCGTCAGCGGGGAAGACTGTTATTCTTACGGTTGTCGACAGGTTCTCTAAGGCGGCTCATTTTATTCCCCTTGCTAAGCTTCCTTCTGCTAAAGAGACGGCACAAATCATCATCGAGAATGTTTTCAGAATTCATGGCCTTCCGTCAGACGTCGTTTCGGACAGAGGTCCGCAATTCACGTCTCAATTTTGGAGGGAGTTTTGCCGTTTGATTGGGGCTTCCGTCAGTCTCTCTTCCGGCTTTCACCCCCAGTCTAACGGTCAAGCAGAACGGGCCAATCAGACTATTGGTCGCATCTTACGCAGTCTTTCTTTTCGCAACCCTGCGTCTTGGTCAGAACAGCTCCCCTGGGCAGAATACGCCCACAACTCGCTTCCTTCGTCTGCGACCGGGCTATCTCATTTTCAGAGTAGCCTCGGGTACCAGCCTCCGCTGTTCTCATCTCAGTTCGCCGAGTCCAGCGTTCCCTCCGCTCAGGCTTTTGTCCAACGTTGCGAGCGCACCTGGAAGAGGGTCAGGTCTGCACTTTGCCGTTATAGGGCGCAGACTGTGAGGGCTGCTAATAAGCGTAGAACTAAGAGTCCTAGATATTGTCGCGGTCAGAGAGTTTGGCTCTCCACTCAGAACCTTCCCCTTAAGGCCGCTTCTCGCAAGTTGACCCCGCGGTTCATTGGTCCGTTCCGTATTTCTCAGATCGTTAATCCTGTCGCAGTTCGACTTCTTCTTCCGCGATATCTTCGTCGCGTCCACCCGGTCTTCCATGTCTCCTGTATCAAGCCCGTTCTTCGCGCCCCCGCTCGTCTTCCCCCCCCCCCCCCCATCCTTGTCGAGGGCGCACCCATCTACAGGGTCCGTAGGATTTTGGACATGCGTCCTCGGGGCCGTGGTCATCAGTACCTAGTAGATTGGGAGGGGTACGGTCCTGAGGAGAGGAGTTGGGTTCCCTCTCGGGACGTGCTGGACCGTGCGCTGATCGAGGATTTCCTCCGTTGCCGCCAGGTTTCCTCCTCGAGTGCGCCAGGAGGCGCTCGGTGAGTGGGGGGGTACTGTCATGTTGTGTCTTGTTTCTGTCCTTTCCCTTCACCCTGTCTCCCTCTGCTGGTCGTTATTAGGTTACCTTTTCTCCCCCTCTTTCCCCCAGCTGTTCCTTGTCTCCTCCTAACTACCTCGTCACCCCTTTTCCCACCTGTTCCCTTTTTCCCTCTGATTAGTCCTCTATATCTCTCTCTGTTTTTGTTTCTGTCTTTGTCGGATTCTTGTTTGTGTTGTTCATGCCTGAACCAGACTATCGTCATGTTTGCTGCAACCTTGTCCTGTCCTGTCGGAATCTGCCGGTCCATCTGAGCCTACGTTTGTTTTGTTATTAAAGAAGCTCTGTTTACGTTAAGTCGCTTTTGGGTCCTCATTCACGCACCGTAACAAGTTTAGTGAGGTGACATTGCCCCTCGCTTCAAAGAACACAGCTACAACCAACCACAAGACCAGCTGGGCTCTTTGACTTCATTACCATTTTGATGATAATCAATATATATTGATGCATTGTAAATTATGTATTTCATACTATATATTGAGGGATGAACCTAGAAACACTGGTAAAGTTCAGTGTCTGTCCCTCTCTACGGTACTTTAGATTCTATGGAGAGACAAAGGGAGAATCACAATAGCATACTTCTCCCGTCCTCTCTCCTTGCCTCCTTATCAAAACCCATTGGATGAGTAAGCCAGAGGTCCCTCCCCACTGATCTTCTCATCCAATGGGTTTTGAGGAGGCGAGGCGAGAGGACACGACGAGCATACAAATAGGAGGTACAAATGAGATTCTCCCAAACTGTGCCCTGTCTGATATCTATTTTAATCCATTCTATTCTGTTCTATTACAGTCTATTTTATTCTATCTGCTTGAGTATTGCCCCAGCACAGTGCTCTGGGGTTATGTTTCTGTCCACTCCACACCCCTGCTTCTTGCTAACCCAGTAACAGCAAGAGGGCTCCCTGCTGTTGCGAGGGCCCTCCTATGGCCCTCTGCTGTGAACATGATGAGGCACTCAGAGCACGCTGGGTCTACTGCCTTCTGGGATAGGTAGCCTACAGTAGGTCCTCCGACACCATCACTTCTGCATCCCCTGACCGGTTGAAATGTTTTATTCTATTTCATTTAACCTTTATGAATTAGGGTTATTTATAAAGGTTTAATGTATTTCTAAAAAGAGACCTGGTCCAAAATGGCAGCAGGTTTAAAATAGAGCGTTAAAAGCATTAGCATGTACAGCTCAGTCTTCAAACATTTAATTCCCGCTGCCGTCTTCTCATAGAAAATGAAATGAATTATAAAGTTTAATATGTGATCGAGTACAATTCTGCTATCTTTCAGTGAAACAATAATGGTAAAGAAACTCAATTCTGTACTGGGCCTATCATCAACGGTTCTGAAGAGGTTTAGTATAGTGAAATATATGTGGATGGGCCTTGCAAGGACTTCTTACACAAACACAATTTCAGCTTATCATACAGAACATACTTTACCAATCATCTCATTTTCCACTTCGTCTCCCTTTCACATTCCTCAATGTGTATTATATTCACATGCCAATACAGGCTCATGTATCTAATCTAACGGGGGGGGGGGGGGGGGGGGTAGGTCATTCGCATAAACGTTGGAGCTGGACTGTAGTTTCTAACTGGTCGTTTGTACCTATAACTATTTGTGTCAAACCCATAGTTAACACCAACCTGTAAAATGGGTTACATTTCTGCTTGAAAAAAATCAGTTTCATAGCCTCGAGTTCGTTTGGTCTTTACAAAAAAATACCCACCATCCCTATAATCAATGGCGAAATGTTGTTGATCGCTGTCAACCGACTGATTCTGTTTGATAGCCCTAATGCCTAGTTAGCAGTTTCAATATGTACAGTGCCTTTGCGAAAGTATTCGGCCCCCTTGAACTTTGCGACCTTTTGCCACATTTCAGGCTTCAAACATAAAGATATAAAACTGTATTTTTTTGTGAAGAATCAACAACAAGTGGGACACAATCATGAAGTGGAACATTTATTGGATATTTCAAACGTTTTTAACAAATCAAAACTGAAAAATTGGGCGTGCAAAATTATTTAGCCCCTTTACTTTCAGTGCAGCAAACTCTCTCCAGAAGTTCAGTGAGGATCTCTGAATGATCCAATGTTGACCTAAATGACTAATGATGATAAATACAATCCACCTGTGTGTAATCAAGTCTCCGTATAAATGCACCTGCACTGTGATAGTCTCAGAGGTCCGTTAAAAGCGCAGAGAGCATCATGAAGAACAAGGAACACACCAGGCAGGTCCGAGATACTGTTTTAAAGCCCGATTTGGATACAAAAAGATTTCCCAAGCTTTAAACATCCCAAGGAGCACTGTGCAAGCGACAATATTGAAATGAAAGGAGTATCAGACCACTGCTAATCTACCAAGACCTGGCCGTCCCTCTAAACTTTCAGCTCATACAAGGAGAAGACTGATCAGAGATGCAGCCAAGAGGCCCATGATCACTCTGGATGAACTGCATAGATCTACAGCTGAGGTGGGAGACTCTGTCCATAGGACAACAATCAGTCGTATATTGCACAAATCTGACCTTTATGGAAGAGTGGCAAGAAGAAAGCCATTTCTTAAAGATATCCATAAAAAGTGTTGTTTAAAGTTTGCCACAAGCCACCTGGGAGACACACCAAACATGTGGAAGAAGGTGCTCTGGTCAGATGAAACCAAAATTGAACTTTTTGGCAACAATGCAAAACGTTATGATTGGCGTAAAAGCAACACAGCTCATCACCCTGAACACACCATCCCCACTGTCAAACATGGTGGTGGCAGCATCATGGTTTGGGCCTGCTTTTCTTCAGCAGGGACAGGGAAGATGGTTAAAATTGATGGGAAGATGGATGGAGCCAAATACAGGACCATTCTGGAAGAAAACCTGATGGAGTCTGCAAAAGACCTGAGACTGGGACGGAGATTTGTCTTCCAACAAGACAATGATCCAAAACATAAACCAAAATCTACAATGGAATGGTTCAAAAATAAACATATTCAGGTGTTAGAATGGCCAAGTCAAAGTCCAGACCTGAATCCAATCGAGAATCTGTGGAAAGAACTGAAAACTGCTGTTCACTAATGCTCTCCATCCAACCTCACTGTGCTCGAGCTGTTTTGCAAGGAGGAATGGGAAAAAATGTCAGTCTCTCGATGTGCAAAACTGATAGAGACATACCCCAAGCGACTTACAGCTGTAATCGCAGCAAAAGGTGGCGCTACAAAGTATTAACTTAAGGGGGCTGAATAATTTTGCACGCCCAATTTTTCAGTTTTTGATTTGTTATAAAAGTTTGAAATATCCAATAAATGTCGTTCCACTTCATGATTGTGTCCCACTTGTTGTTGATTCTTCACAAAAAAATACAGTTTTATATCTTTATGTTTGAAGCCTGAAATGTGGCAAAAGGTCGCAAAGTTCAAGGGGGCCGAATACTTTCGCAAGGCACTGTATGCAGCCTGTGTTTAAACATTTGACGTGTGATATGTAATATGCAGCTCTAGCGTGGCTACAACAGGCCCTCAGATGGTCTGATAACTGGAGGGCAGAGCTCTACCTCTCTCCGCCTCTCTTTGTTTTCTGCCCCTTCCCGCTTGTCCCCTCCATCACTCCTTTTCCGTTCCTTGTTTTGCGTCCTTGCAGACCTTCACTTAACGCTGACTTTAGAATGCCTTTGTTAAACCATGGTTTACTCTGCACCATTCCTGAATACATTTCCTCCAAGTGAATTCAATAATTTTTCATATGCCAACATGATGGATTATTCTGATTTTAGATCCCAACTTTGACAAGCAAAGCAGGAATGATTCTCCTACTATAAGGTGGCTTTTCTTTTACATTGCAACCCATTTACTGATAGACAATACATCTTCCCAATGCATATTTTATCCAGAATAAGTGCATGATAGCTGAAGGTTATGTTCCGGAGTTTTCTATTGAAATGCAACACACTGTATGCATTGTTCAAAGCACAGTGTACATCTAACAACAACCTACAAACTATACATACACAGGTTAGAAATGATACTCAATACTTAAGGTTATTTTAATGTTCTATAATATATTATGAAGTAAAACTCACTATAATTAATGATTAGTGATGTAGCCATACAACATTGTCTATTGTATGTTACAACACATTATAAACTGGGTGTGTCGAGCCCTGAATGCTGGTTGGCTGACAGCCGTCGTATATCAGACGTATACCACGGGTATGACAAAACATTTATTTTTACTGCTCTGATTACTTCGGTAATCAGTTTATAATAGCAAAAAGGCACCTGGGGGTTTGTGATATATGGCAATGTATCCAGGCACTCCACGCTGCGCCGTGCATAAGAACAGCCCTTAGCCGTGGTATATTGGCCATACACCACACCCCCTCGTGCCTTATTGCTTAAATATAGAATGGATGTTTAAGTGATATTTATTTATTCATGTTATTAGTTACTGTTAGTAGTGTTTTTCTTTGATGACTTTACTGTTAAAGTGACATTTAAACAGTTCATAATTATTTCTTATCAAACAATTAACAATTTAACAATTTCAATAAAAGTGTATCAATGTGCTTTGTAATGTGCTGAGGGACACTACACTCCTGTCCCTGAGCCCAGGCCCAGTCAGTCCGCCAGTCTGGACAACAAAAGCACCACCGGCTATTATCTCCCTGATACACAGACATCATTCAAATGTCATTATTTGAATGTCAACCTCAAAGAACTGCTTCCATCAGTGCTCATGTCATTAAAGAAGAAGGGATAGAAAACAGAAAGAGGGGGGACATTGTTTTAGAAAGAGGCCTTTGCCTTTTGAAAACCGCCGGCGAAGGCAGAGCCAGATTAAAAACAAGCTTATTGTTTTCTTTTCTTCTCCAGGTTGAGTTTTAATGTGTGTTCGGTGAAGGCAGTGTGGGAAGCAAACGGAACCCAGATGGCGCATAACTCTACAGTAGCGCTCACAGAACCGGCCCCGGCCCGATAACAAAGAAATGCTGATGAGGTGGGACCCGTGGTTGGATCCCAGCCAGAAAGATCCCCTCTCACAATAGCAGGGAACAAATTGATGTGTCCCGCAAACTGTGCCACTCCAGCAGGCGGTTAGGAGCCGCCCTGCCAAAACTATCACTCTCCAGCTCCATCCCCGAGTACCCGACAGGACGTCCACCGTCGGCCATTATGAAAACGAGATGCCTCAGTCTAGAATAGGTATCAACCATGTCAACAGTGTTGTTAGAGACGGGAAGCAACGATGCCAGCAAACAAATTAGCCGAGTGCATTGTCCCCCCTAAGTTGTAGGTGTACAATTATCAACAACTGCTGTGTTCTGATGGACTTCTACTCAATGGTGGTTGGAGGGCTCTTCTGGTTAAGAACAGGCATTATAGCTTTGGAGTATTGCGGTGCAGCTCTAGGTGGAGTCAAGGGTCAGATTGCTCACAACATGGCATCAACTAGATGGCCTCTCCAACACTGCCAGTCACACTGTACCCCGTCCACTAGCTCCTTCATATCTGGGAGGAGTGGGCAAGCCCAGGGGACACCTTATCACTGTACTGAGACAAACACATCATACTAAAAGTAGTGCACTATTCAAGACAAAAGGATCGACTTGCATAGTGTTTACGCAAGTGCAACCTAAGGACATGTTTTGCATTGTAACCATAAAAGGCAGAATAAAATATATCATTTAAGTTAGGAAATAAGATTGTACATTGTTAGAATAGATGAACATAGTAGCTCTCTGAAAATGTCAGGTAATACATGGTAACATAAGTTATATGAGCTAGCCTTAAGTTCTTCAGTCGTAGCTACAAAACGAAAGACAGACACTCACCCAGTCCAGCCCTTGAGGCACAGTGGTCTGTACCTTCACCATCCATAGGACATGAGCCTGATGTCAGACTAGTCTCCAGACCTCTATACTCCAGACCTTAGGGTCTGCAGGGACAGACACTGGGCCTGATGTTAGACTCTAGTCTCCAGCCCTCTATACTCCAGACCTTAGGGTCTGCAGGGTCAGATACTGGGCCTGATGTTAGACTAGTCTCCAGACCTCTATACTCCAGACCTTAGGGTCTGCAGGGTCAGATACTGGGCCTGATGTTAGACTCTAGTCTCCAGACCTCTATACTCCAGACCTTAGGGTCTGCAGGGTCAGATACTGGGCCTGATGTTAGACTCTAGTCTCCAGACCTCTATACTCCAGACCTTCGGGTCTGTAGGGTCAGACACTGGGCCTGATGTTAGACTAGTCTCCAGACTATACTCCAGACCTTAGGGTCTGTAGGGACAGACACTGGGCCTGATGTTAGACTCTAGTCTCCAGACTATACTCCATACCTTAGGGTCTGCAGAGACAGACACTGGGCCTGATGTTAGACTCTAGTCTCCAGACCTCTATGCTCCAGATCTTAGGGTCTGTAGGGACAGACACTGGGCCTGATGATAGACTAGTCTCCAGACCTTAGGGTCTGTAGGGACAGACACTGGGCCTGATGATAGACTAGTCTCCAGACCTTAGGGTCTGCAGTGTCAGACACTGGGCCTGATGTTAGACTAGTCTCCAGACCTCTATACTCCAGATCTTAGGGTCTGTAGGGACAGACACTGGGCCTGATGTTAGACTAGTGTCCAGACCTCTATACTCCAGATCTTAGGGTCTGTAGGGACAAACACTGGGCCTGATGTTAGACTAGTCTCCAGACCTCTATAGTCCAGACTTTAGGGTCTGTAGGGACAGACACTGGGCCTGATGTTAGACTAGTCTCCAGACCTCTATTCTCCAGATCTTAGGGTCTGTAGGGTCAGACACTGGGCCGGATGTTAGACTAGTCTCCAGACCTTAGGGTCTGCAGGGTCAGACACTGGGCCTGATGTTAGACTCTAGTCTCCAGACCTTAGGGTCTGTAGGGTCAGACACTGGGCCTGATGTTAGACTCTAGTCTCCAGAACTCTATACTCCAGACCTTAGGGTCTGTAGGGACAGACACTGGGCCTGATGTTAGACTCTAGTCTCCAGACCTTCGGGTCTGTAGTGTCAGACACTGGGCCTGATCTTAGACTAGTTTCCAGACCTTAGGGTCTGCAGGGTCAGACACTGGGCCTGATGTTAGACTAGTCTCCAGACCTCTATGCTCCAGATCTTAGGGTCTGTAGGGTCAGACACTGGGCCTGATGTTAGACTCTAGTCTCCAGAACTCTATTCTCCAGACCTTAGGGTCTGTAGGGACAGACACTGGGCCTGATGTTAGACTCTAGTCTCCAGATCATAGGGTCTGTAGGGTCAGACACTTGGCCTGATGTTAGACTCTAGTCTCCAGACCTCTATACTCCATACCTTAGGGTCTGTAGGGACAGACACTGGGCCTGATGTTAGACTCTAGTCTCCAGACCTCTATACTACAGACCTTAGGGTCTGCATGGACAGACACTGGGCCTGATGTTAGACTCTAGTCTCCAGACCTCTATACTCCAGACCTTAGGGTCTGCAGAGACAGACACTGGGCCTGATGTTAGACTCTAGTCTCCAGAACTCTATACCCCAGATCTTAGGGTCTGCATGGACAGACACTGGGCCTGATGTTAGACTAGTCTCCAGACCTCTATACTCCAGACCTTAGGGTCTGCAGAGACAGACACTGGGCCTGATGTTAGACTCTAGTCTCCAGAACTCTATACTCCAGAACTTAGGGTCTGCAGAGACAGACACTGGGCCTGATGTTAGACTCTAGTCTCCAGACCTTATGGTCTGTAGGGACAGACACTGGGCCTGATGTTAGACTAGTCTCCAGACCTCTATACTCCAGACCTTAGGGTCTGCAGAGACAGACACTAGGCCTGATGTTAGACTCTAGTCTCCAGACCTTAGGGTCTGTAGGGACAGACACTGGGCCTGATGTTAGACTAGTCTCCAGAACTCCATACTCCAGATCTTAGGGTCTGTAGGGACAGACACTGGGCCTGATGTTAGACTCTAGTCTCCAGACCTCTATACTCCAGACCTTAGGGTCTGCAGGGACAGACACTGGGCCTGATATTAGACTAGTCTCCAGACCTCTATGCTCCAGACCTGCAGGGATTTCCGTTCTCCAACTCCATCTTTGAACAGTAATGAGGCTCACTCGGGACCCCTTCCTCACAATCAACACCAATCAATATACACATAATAAACATGCCTTATCCCCTCCTAATGAAGGGGAGAGAATAGGGAGAGAGAATAGAGGGGAGAGGGATAATCATATCTACACTCTTAGTCAATAAAGCCCACACCTCATTACAAATACATGAGGGAGGTGGGGGGAGGTGGAGAGAGAGACAGAGAAGAGGAGGTTGTATACGCAGACATAAAAACACACATATGGACTCACACACATACGGGAGCGCACGAACTACCGCAATGTGCACACACACACACCACAGGCAGGGGTCACTGTCATTATAGTAGATTAGAGACACCAATTGGATTATGTGAACCTACTGCCATGCAAGCAGCAGCATGAGAAAAGACTTGTGTTTGTCATTATTTAATTTCTTTATTTGGCCCGAGGACAGAGAACATATTGGAGCATTCACCGTGTATCACTCAGCGTGTAACCTAGGATTATCTCTACATCAATGACAATCTTCTCTCCAAAATTAGACTCTCTTGGAAACTTGTCAGAAGATATCCTTGATGTTAAAGCAGACTAATGCAAAGTCTGTCTTTTGCTACCGTTTTCTTGAATAAAAAATTAATTTCAAAGTGTTATATTCTACTCCATCACATTATTTTGAAGTTACATCTAACATAAAATATATCACAATAATAAAAGTGATTAGATTATGTAGTTATTTTATACATATTTGTCTTGTTTGATGACTGCGGACAACGGATGTTCCCTGAGTCTGACCCCCTTGATCCCTGTCTGTTTACCTTCACCCCCCCCCCTCTCTCTCCTCCCTCTTCCAGACTGGCTGTCACTCTGGACAGGTCCCTGATCTCTGGAGAGAGGGGTGGAGGGGTTGTCTGTGTTTGAATATGTGCTGTCCCTGTCCTCCCAACAGCTGTCCCTTCCAGACTGGTCCCTGTACCACAGAGGGGGTGAGGGGTACAGCCAGGGGATCATTGATTCCCCAGCTCTATCTCTTTAGGGCCTGGTCTTACCTCAGCAGCACCAGACTCAAACAGCCCCTCCAGCCAGATTGACAGCTCCTAATAGCTGGGCTGCCTGTTGTCCCATAGAGACGCCCTATTAGGACAAGGAGCCAGGAGAGAAGAGGCTGCAGGACGGCAGCCAAGAGCAGGCTGAGTTATTACAGGGACTGGTGCTCTATCTCCTCTTCGCTTTGTGTGTGATACTGCGCTGATATGCAAATAAATGCCGCTCCCCTCGTCCTCCGCCCCTCATCCCTCCACCCCCCCTCCACCCCCCAACATACCGCAGTGTCTTCCTCTGAAGGGCAGGTCCACCGTTTAATTGATCCGTGGAGAGTTCAGCTAACCTTCCTTCTTATGTATAAAGAGAGGAGAGAACAGGGGGAGATTAGAAAAAGGAGGGAAAAAGAGAGGTGGAAGATGGATAGGTAAGCTTTTTAGCATTACGTATTCCCGTATAAACACAGGAAACATACCGCCCCGTTTTGAAGGGATCTGATGACATTAAACCAGGTAGCAAGTGTTCCCTTTCCAATAACAATGGCTTTGTACCTGAGAGATCAGCCTCTCTATTAAAACAACCATCTATTGAATCTATCAAATAATGTGATTCTTAATGTTATGCAGAATACCATCATCTAATATTCACTGGAGAGAGTGAGAGAGAGAGATTGCTCACTCTGTGAGAAATGAAAAGAGCCTACACTTCCCAGTATGGCGGTAGCTCTGTTGGCCCTTGGCCCTGCAGGAGTCTGTACATGTCCCAGTATGGTGTTAGTTCTGTTGGCCCTTGGCCCTGCAGGAGTCTATACACGTCCTAGTATGGCGGTAGCTCTGTTGGCCCTTGGCCCTGCAGGAGTCTGTACACGTCCCAGTATGGCGTTAGCTCTATTGACCCTTGGCCCTGCAGGAGTCTGTACAGGTCCCAGTATGGCGGTAGCTCTGTTGGCCCTGCAGGAGTCTGTACACGTCCCAGTATGGCGGTAGCTCTGTTGGCCCTGCAGGAGTCTGTACACGTCCCAGTATGGCGGTAGCTCTGTTGGCCCTTGGCCCTGCAGGAGTCTATACACGTCCCAGTATGGCGGTAGCTCTGTTGGCCCTTGGCCCTGCAGGAGTCTGTACACATCCCAGTATGGCGTTATCTCTCTTGGCCCTTGGCCCTGCAGGAGTCTGTACACGTCCCAGTATGGCGTTATCTCTGTTGGCCCTTGGCCCTGCAGGAGTCTGTACAGGTCCCAGTGTGGCATTAGCTCTATTGGCCCTTGGCCCTGCAGGAGTCTGTACAGGTCCCAGTATGGCATTAGCTCTATTGGCCCTTGGCCCTGCAGGAGTCTGTACACGTCCCAGGAGGCTGAAGAGATGGCCGCCTCGCTTCGTGTTCCTAGGAAACTATGCAGTATTTTGTTTTTTTACGTGTTATTTCTTACATTGGTACCCCAGGTAATCTTATATTTCATTGCATACAGTCGGGAAGAACTACTGAACATAAGAGCAACTTCAACTCACCATCAGTACGTCCAGGAATATGACTTTCCCGAAGCGGATCCTGTGTTCTGCCTTTCACCCAGGACAACGGAATGGATCCCAGCCTGCGACCCAAAACAATGACGTTGTAAAAGAGGCATACGAAGCGGTTTTCTGGTCAGGCTCCGGAGACGGGCACATCGCGCACCACTCCCTAGCATACTACTCGCCAATGTCCAGTCTCTTGACAACAAGGTTGATGAAATCCGAACAAGGGTAGCATTCTAGAGAGACATCAGAGACTGTAAAGTTCTTTGCTTCATGGAACATGGCTCACTCGAGAGACGCTAACGGAATCGGTGCAGCCAGCTGGTTTCTTCACACATCGCGCTGACAGAAACAAACATATTTCTGGTATGAAGAGGGGCGTGGGCGTATGCCTTATGATTAACGAGACGTGGTGTGATCACAACAACATACAGGAACTCAAGTCCTTCTGTTCACCTGACTTAGAATTCCTCACAATCAAATGTCGACCGCATTATCTACCAAGGGAATACTCTTCGATTATAATCACAGCCGTATATATTCCCCCCCAAGCAGACACATTGATGGCCCTGAACAAACTTTATTTGACTCTTTGCAAACTGGAAACCAGATATCCTGAGGCTGCATTCATTGTAACTTGGGATTTTAACAAGGCTAATCTGAAAACAAGACTCCTTAAATTGTATCAGCATATCGATTGCGCAACCAGGGCTGGTAAAACCTTGGATCATTGCTATTCTAACTTCCGCGACGCATATAAGGCCCTCCCCCGCCCTCCTTTCGGAAAAGCTGACCAAAGCTGACTCCATTTTGTTGCTCCCTGCCTACAGACAGAAACTAAAGCAAGAAGCTGGTCCGACCAATCTGATTTCACGCTTCAAGACTGCTTCGGTCAAGTGGACTGGGATATTGGTCGGACCAGCGTTGAACAGACCTGAGCGCGGGAGCTTCTTGTTTTTAGTTTTGGGGCGGCAGGGTAGCCTAGTGGTTAGAGAGTTGGAATAGTAACCGGAAGGTTGCAAGTTCAAATCCCCGAGCTGACAATGTACAAGTCTGTCGTTCTGCCCCTGAACAGGCTGTTAATCCACTAGGCCATCATTGAAACTAAGAATGTGTTCTTAACTGACTTGTCTAGTAAAATAAAAACAAAAATATTGCTTCCAACAACAACATTGACGAATACGCTGATTCGGTGAGCGAGTTCATTAGAAAGTGCATTGACAGTGTCGTTCCCATAGCAACAATTAAAACATTCCCAAACCAGAAACCGTGGATTGATGGCAGCATTCGAGTGAAACTGAAAGCGCGAACCACTGCTTTTAACCAGGGAAAGGTGACCGGAAACATGACCAAATACAAACAGTGTAGCTATTCCCTCCGTAAGGCAATCAAACAAGCTAAGCCTCAGTATAGAGACAAAGTAGAGTCACAATTCAACGGCTCAGACACAAGAGGTATGTGGCAGGGTCTACAGTCAATCACGGATTACAAAAAGAAAACCAGCCCCGTCACGGACCAGGATGTCTTTCTCCCAGGCAGACTAAATAACTTTTTTGCCCTCTTTGAGGACAATACAGTGCCACTGACACGGCCCGCAACCAAAACCTGCTGACTCTCCTTCACTGCAGCCGAAGTGAGTAAAACATTTAAATGTGTTAACCCTTGCAAGGCTGCAGGCCCAGACGGCATCCCCAGCCGCGTCCTCAGAGCATGCGCAGACCAGCTGGCTGGTGTGTTTACGGACATATTCAATCAATCCTTATCCCAGTCTGCTGTTCCCACATGCTTCAAGAGGGCCACCATTGTCCCTGTTCCGAAGAAAGCTAAGGTAACTGAGCTAAACGACTACCACCCCGTAGCACTCACTTCCGTCATCATGAAGTGCTTTGAGAGACTAGTCAAGGACCATATCACCTCCACCCTACCTGACACCCTAGACCCACTCCAATTTGCTTACCACACCCATAGGTCCACAGACGACGCAATCGCAATCACACTGCACACTGCCCTAACCCATCTGGACAAGAGGAATACCTATGTGAGAATGCTGTTCATTGACTACAGCTCAGCAGTTAACACCATAGTACCCTCCAAACTCGTCATCAAGCTCGAGACCCTGGGTCTTAACCCCGCCCTGTGCAACTGGGTACCTCAGGAGGCTGAAGAAATTTGGCTTGTCACCAATAGCACTCACAAACTTCTACAGATGCACAATCGAGAGCATCCTGTCGGGCTGTATCACCGCCTGGTACGGCAACTGCTCCACCCACAACCGTAAGGCTCTCCAGAGGGTAGTGAGGTCTGCACAACGCATCACCGGGGGCAAACTACCTGCCCCCCAGGACACCTACACCACCCGATGTCACAGGAAGGCCATAAAGATCATCAAGGACAACAAGCAACCGAGCCACTGCCTGTTCACCCCGCTATCATCCAGAAGGCGAGGTCAGTACAGGTGCATCAAAGCAGGGACCGAGAGACTGAAAAACAGCTTCTATCTCAAGGCCATCAGACTGTTAAACAGCCACCACTAACATTGAGTGGCTGCTGCCAACACACTGACTCAACTCCAGCCACTTTAATAATGGGAATTGATGGAAATGGATGTAAAATATATCACTAGCCACTTTAAACAATGCTACTTAATATAATGTTTACACACCCTACATTACTCATCTCAAATGTATATGTATATACTGTACTCTGTATCATCTACTGCATCTTTATGTAATACATGTATCACCAGCCACTTTAAACTATGCCACTTTGTTTACATACCCTACATTACTCATCTCATATGTATATAATGTACTCGATACCATCTACTGCATCTTGCCTATGCCGTTCTGTACCATCACTCATTCATATATATTTATATACATATTCTTTATCCCTTTACACTTGTGTGTATAAGGTAGTAGTTTTGGAATTGTTAGGTTAGATTACTCGTTGGTTATTACTGCATTGTCGGAACTAGAAGCACAAGCACTTCGCTACACTCGCATTAACATCTGTATATGACGAATACATTTTATTTAATTTGGTATGGCGTTATCTCTGTTGGCCCTTGGCCCTGCAGGAGTCTGTACACGTCCCAGTATGGCTCTAGCTTTGTTGGCCCTTGGCCCTGCAGGAGTCTGTACACGTCCCAGTATGGCGGTAGCTCTGTTGGCCCTTGGCCCTGCAGGAGTCTGTACACGTCCCAGTATGGCGGTAGCTCTGTTGGCCCTTGGCCCTGCAGGAGTCTGTACACGTCCCAGTATGGCTCTAGCTTTGTTGGCCCTTGGCCCTGCAGGAGTCTGTACACGTCCCAGTATGGCGTTAGCTCTGTTGACCCTTGGCCCTGCAGGAGTCTGTATACGTCCCAGTATGGCGGTAGCTCTGTTTGCCCTTGGCCCTGCAGGAGTCTGTACACGTCCCAGTATGGCGGTAGCTCTGTTGGCCCTTGGCCCTGCAGGAGTCTGTACACGTCCCAGTATGGCATTATCTCTGTTGGCCCTTGGCCCTGCAGGAGTCTGTACACGTCCCAGTATGGCGTTAACTCTGTTGGCCCTTGGCCCTGCAGGAGTCTGTACACGTCCCAGTATGGCGTAGCTCTGTTGGCCCTTGGCCCTGCAGGAGTCAGTCGGGTGATAAGAGGGTCAATGATCCAGGTAATGGATGGATGGAGGGTGATTAATGCCACCTCTGTATCTGGTCTCACCCTGGGCCGGGCCTCTGGGGGGCACTACCATCTACCCCTCCACTGATACACACGCTCTCAGGACCCCACTATTAGTGCCTTCTTTTTGGTACATTAACATTAACTTGGACAGGGGCCTTTTGACATTTTTTATTGGTGTTTCCCAAATGAATGCATGCATACAGTAAGACAATGTCTCCGATATTCCAATTGGTTGATTGGTTTGGCCATGTTCAGAGAGGTCAAAATGTTTAGCATGTGTTTCTCGTTCAACATCTCATTACATCTCACCACCATTAGATGTACATCACCGTTCTATCTCCCATAGACTATCCTCTCCGCTCCAATGTCCCTCAGATGTCAGTCAGGGACACACGCCTCTCTCCTCCACACTGCAGCAAAACACACACCAGCTATTATTTACAGGATTAGAGAGATCTCAGTGTGAAACACTCTCCTCTGAACTAAAGATGAGGAAATTACCTGCTAATGGACCACTGGGCACTAATATCTAAATCCCCAATCTATCTGTAATTGCTGCAAAATGCTCCGGCTTGTTCTGAGAGGGAGACTTCTAAGTCTAAGCGACTCTCTTTTTTGGGGGGTATTTTATTAAAGGCAATAAGCGAACGCCGGCACGAAGGAGGAGAGTATTAGGCTCTTTCACTTCTCTCTTCTCTTCTTTGAATCCCTCTCTCCTGTGGAATCCCACAGGCATCATTAATGTCTCTCCACTTCTTTCATATCTCGGCAGGAAGACTTAAGTGACCGTCCTGCAGCTGCTTCCACACGCGGCTTGTGTGATTCATTTCTTGCGAGGAGAAGAGGAGCTGCTTTTTGAGAGGTGCTTTATTTGCATAAGCGTTCATAATTACTTAATGACCAATCAGATGTGGTTCAGTGCAGAAACAAGCTGTCTGAATCATGTATTTCAATTAGGAATACCACTGAAACACGTTCCCCATGACCATCCAATACAACAATTATGAATACCACTGAAACATGTGACCATTCGGTATAGCCGTTATTCTATTTATTATGCTGTGGAAATGATCATGAGGTCCACAGGTATAGGATGATGAGGATAAAGGTGGGTTGTGTATTTGTACAGATATAGGATCTTAATTTGAGCCAGTTTTCTACAGCAGTAAAATAATCCTGCAGCAACAGTAAATGTGAATTATTATTGTCACGTTCTGACCTTTATTTCCTTTGTTTTGTCGCTATTTAGTATGGTCAGGGCATGAGTTGGGGTGGGCAGTCTATGTTTGTTTTTCTATGATTTTGGGATTCCTATGTTTTGGCCTAGTATGGTTCTCAATCAGAGGCAGGTGTCATTAGTTGTCTCTGATTAAGAATCATACTTAGGTAGCCTGGGTTTCACTGTTTGTTTGTGGGTGATTGTCTATGTCTAGTTGCATGTTAGCACTATGTTTCATTAGCAGTCACGTTGTTTTGTTAGCTTGTTCAGTTTACGTTGTGTTTTTCGTCATTCAATTAAAGGAATGCATTCATACCACGCTGCACTTTGGTCCGCTTCATACAACGATCGTGACAATTCTGTGGATTATAATTGAAAGATATTCTTGTAGGGGTTGATAGATTTTTCGTAAGGGAAAATCAAGCCCGAAATGTCAAAGTGGAAGCCTTTTTAAACCTATACTAAATGTTTTACATTTGCTGCGTTGCAGGAAAGTCCTGGGTGATCAAATGAACATCCTACAGCTGTATCTGTATTTGTACAGCTGAACTATCATGTTCATTAACAGTATTTAGAAATTCACTACGGAGCAACATCTGTAGAACTGTAGAAATATAGATCTGTAGAACTGTAGAACTATAGATTCAGGGATGAAAAGAACAATAAGTGAAAGTCCTTGAACAAAAAAAAAGTGTTCAACTTTTTCCTTGCTCTTGAAAAACCGCCTCCTTGGCAATATCTGTTTTAATCAAGCCAACAATAAAAGACAGAAGGAAGCATGTGTAAATAATCATTAATAATAACCATGGGACCACACCCCCGGAGGCATAGCCAGCATGGAGGCACTTTCAATATCTCCAAGGGAAACCTTCATCTATAAAAAAAATTCAGCTTGGCTGCTGTTAAACTCAAACTAATTTGTGAGGAGTTCAACGGCAGTTCAACGTGGAGTGCACTTTCCAAGGCCTCCGCTGAGAGGGATGGAGAGAGGGATGTAGGACGGACAATGGCGGATGTGTAGTAGAACTCCATCTTAGAGAGAGCCGCGACCTCCCGTGACGGGCTATTGTCGCTCTGGGTTACAGCTGTAGAATGGGTGTCAATGACTGCAGTAAACCCTCCTTAACGCTGTCATGTTGCTCAGCCCTTAGATACATACTGTACAGTACAGTATCTTTAACATCCGTTATTCATTAGAGATGACTGATTTGTTTAGGATTTGTTCAAAGCTGTAGGTGTGTTATCTGTAATGCTGTACATATGACTGGTGTGCTGAACACTACCTGACTGCAGTAGAGCTCAGCGCCACGGCCTTGGACTAGGTAGCCTTGGTGATGAGCTGTTGGATCAATGCTCTGAACCACTCGACCTCAAGTCTACGATCAAAACAGTGTTTAAATGTTCATAGTGTTCGATATTCAAGGGCATGGTTAGCGTTATAGCTGCATACTGTGTATCTCAGCCATGTTTTAGCAACACTTCATGCATTGCTCACCTGCACATGGTTATACAGAGTTAGTTATACTGCCTTACATATCTTACACCTTACAGCAAGCTACAGAAATACCTGTATGGCAGCTCGTTGAACATATGATCTTTGTATGTATGTATGTACTGTATGTGTTTGCATATGTAAAGGATGTCACGCTGCTTGCTTAGCGAGTACCGCTTCCCCAGGACACAGGACCTCTGCTTGGGTAGTACGTGACCACCCTCCTGGAGCGTCTTACCAAGTTGCGCCACATGAAGCGCTAGCTATTTGCTGGCGGAAGTGGGGACACTTCAGTTTGAGCAGTAAGCTTCACACATCCCCATGCTACACATGCTTGCCTGTGCATCCGTCTGTACGTTCGAGCATGCATTTGTGTGTGCGGGTGCCTGTGTATGTGTGACTAATCTCTGTCATGGACCTGTGGCATATGGGCCTGTCTCTTGTCTGGGCCCTCGTTAATGGGCCCCATTGAACAGGGCTAGATTGGGGCCTCCCCTTCTCTTTCCTTCCCTCCCGTGGAGGGCCTGTGCCAGTGTTAAGAGCTTTAATCACAGGATTTTCTCCTGCTTGCCAAGTTACCATGTAATCGCTGGATGACCACCCAACAGTTGTGCCAAAGTGGGAGCGAGAGAGAGCGCTTGGTAACCGGTGATGATGTTGTTGACTAGGGATGTTCAGGCCAGAACAGAAATAGCTGTCTGCGGTGGTACTGTATTGCTACCTGAGTCCCTGGGTCTGACAGGGGGAGACTGGGAGCTTTTCACACTAAGTGAAAGGGGAATGAAACGGCCCCTTGTCGACGCTGAGACAGGGGATAATGGAGCAATTGTTTCTGTTTGGTGAACTCAATCAGGGTTGAATTACCACTGCGTCATTTTACACACACACACGTCTCCCTCTACATTTCTGTCTCTGACTTTATCCCCCTCTCTCTCTATCGTTTTCTCTCTGTTGTGTGCAGCCTCTCTCTCTCTCTCTCTCTCTCTCTCTCTCTCTCTCTCTCTCTCTCTCTCTCTCTCTCTCTATCTCTCTCTCTCTCCCTCTCTCTCTCTTTCTCTCTCTGTTGTGTGCAGCCTGACTCTTTCTCTCTCTCTCTCTCTCTCTCTCTCTCTCTCTCTCTCTCTCTCTCTCTCTCTCTGTTGTGTGCAGCCTGACTCTCTCTCTCTCTCTCTCTGTCTCTCTCCTCTCTCTCTCTTGGTCTCTGTCTGTCCTGCTCTCTTTCTCTCTTTCTCTCTCTTTCTCTTTCTCCCTCTCTCTCTCTCTCGCTCCCTCTCTCTCTCTCTGTTGTGTGCAGCCTGACTCTCTCTCTCTCACTCCCTCTCTCTCTCTCTCTCTCTCTCTCTCTCTCTCTGTGTCAGTACGATACATACATGTAAGAGACAATCTTTTATATTGTCGTGACTTGACTTTAACATTAATCTGAAGACTGTTATTTATCTAATTACCTAACTATGTTAATTTTTACCCGATTAAATGAATCATGTAACAATTAACTCATTAGGATTTGGGGCACCACGAGAGCTGTTCTTTAAAGAGTAACCATCTCCCGAATTAAACTCTAAAAGGTCTTTACCTATCACATCTATAAACAGTCAACTTATTAATCATAACCTCGTATTATATAATCATTCTGAACAGAGGTAACCTCCTTGCATCTGCAAAACCAGAGCCTTACTTATGATTCAGTCCTACACAAATTGGTTGAATTATTTATTTACTAGCTAACTAAATGGTAACACAGGATAAGCATACACACTTAATGCTTTAAAAACAGGTCCCTAGCGGACTGACAACAGTATGGCTGCTTGTTACAGAAGACATGGAGAGGGCGAGATAGAGAGGGACAGAGACACTTAACATTGGTACTTTCAGAAACTACTCTCACTTACAGTTACCATGTACTTTGCACACGAACCGCCACCCGCTTTGAGTAAGAAATCATGAATGTATTTACGTGAAATGCCTTGGTTCACCGGATCTCTCTCAGTGGACAGGGCCGCCTTGGAAAGGGAGTTGGGCCTTTTTATGGCACACTTGTAAGGCTCTGATTGTCCAAAAGGGTTCCAACAAGTATTCTACTGTTGTTCACTTTGTAGTTGTCCGGTATCTGGTGGCTTGTCGTGTAGTCCTGAACAGAACTACGTAGTTTATTTTCCTTCCATTCACTCTTGAAGATGCTTCTTTGACGATAGGCTAGTCAGCCGTATCGATGGTTTAAGCAGAGTACAGGATGGTCCTACTTAAATTTGCTTTCAAAGATACTTTACGTAGGACAGCTAATCAGCCGTCCCAGTGATTGTCCGAGAGGTGAGTTTATCATCTCTACCTCGTGTTGAGATTCACAGTATAAACCACTATAAACATGCAACTGCAGGTTGACGCTTTTCTGGTCTAGTATGTTAATTTCTTGACTCATTTATACAGTTTTTATACAAAAACACAACGCACAGTATAGAACCGTCTTACATGTGGTGGGTATACTGTCCAAGTTACAGTAGTTCCTTTATAAAATGTTTATATACATCACAAAATAACAAACAAAATGACTTTAGTGTTTTATAGATCGCCTCTGAACATTCGTTCTATGTTAGAAACATTGTTCCAGTATTCGCTTTTGAACGTGTTAGAGTTTCAGCAGGAAAAAGGTCTGTTGAGACAAAGCACATTCCTTTGGTGAGTTTGGAGAGGGAGGCCTGAATCTTCTCCCCTTGATTTATAACTGGACGTGAGTTGTTAATCACCACTAGTTTTCCTGGGTGAGAGGGTGTGTGATTGAAGTTATTCATTGCAAACCCGATCTGACCTACACTAGCTGTCAAAAGTTTTAGAACACCTAATCATTCAAGGGTTTTTCTTTAGTTTTACTATTTTCTACATTGTAGAATAATAGTGAAGACATCGAAACGATAAAATAACACTTATGGAATCATGTAGTAACACAAAAAGTGTTGAAAAATCAAAATATTTTATATTTGAGATTCTTCAAATAGCCACCCTTTGCCTTGATGACAGCTTTGCACACTCTTGGCATTCTCTCAACCAGCTTCAGCTGGAATGCTTTTCCAATAGTCTTGAAGGAGTTCCCACATATGCTGAGCACTTGTTGGCTGCTTTTCCTTCACTCTGCGGTACAACTCATCCCAAACCATCTCAATTTGGTTGAGTTCGGGTGATTGTGGAGGCCAGGTCATATGATGAATCACTCCATCACTATCATTCTTAGTAAAATAGTACTTACACAGCCTGGAGGTGTGTTGGGTCATTGTCCTGTTGAAAAACAAATGACAATCCCACTAAGCCCAAACCAGATGTGATGGCGTATCACTGCAGAATGCTGTGGTAGCCATGCTGGTTAAGTGTGCCTTGAATTCTAAATAAATCCCAGACAGTGTCACCAGCAAAGCACCTCCATACCATAACACCTCCTCCTCCTTGCTTCACTATGGGAACTACATATGCAGAGATCATCCGTTCACCCACACTGCATCTCACAAAGACACGGCGGTTGGAACCAAAAATCTATAATTTGGACTCCAGAACAAAGCACAAATTTCCACTGGTCTAATGTCCATTGCTCGTGTTTCTTGGCCCAAGCAAGTCTCTTCTTCTTATTGGTGTCATTTTAGTAGTGGTTTCTTTGCATCAATTCAACCACGAAGGCCAGAACTCTGTGAAGCATTTTTTTGGGCTGCAATTTCTGAGGCTGGTAACTCTGGGTCTTCCATTCCTGTGGTTGTCCTCATGAGAGCCAGTTTCATCATAGCTTGATGGTTTTTGCGACAGCACTTGAAGAAACTTTCAAAGGTCTTCTCGTTGCTAATTTGAGCTGTTCTTGCCATAATATGGACTTTATCTTTTACCAAATAGGGCTATCTTCTGTATACCCCCCTACCTTGTCACAACACAATTGATTCGCTCAAACGCATTAAGAAATAAAGAAATTATACAAATTAACTTTTAAAAAGGCATACCTGTTAATTGAAATGCATTCCAGGTGACTATCTCATGAAGCTGGTTGAGAGAATGCCAAGAGTGTTCAAAGCTGTCATCAGGGCAAAGGAATCTCAAATGTAAAGTATATTTTGATTTGTTTAACACTTTTGTTGGTTACTACATGATTCCATATGTGTTATTTCATAGTTTTGATGTCTTCACCACTTTTCTACAATGTAGAAAATAGTAAAAATAAAGAAACTCTTGAATGAGCAGGTGTTCCATAACGTTTGACCCGTAGTGTATTTCGATGTTCGTGGACAGTCATGACAATATTTTAATCTTATCTAGAATACTATTTTCCAAAAGAGTGAAACCAGAGTGGAGGAAAATAGTCGGTCATAGTCACCCTAATGACACATACAGTGTGGCAAAAAAGTATTTAGTCAGCCACCAATTGTGCAAGTTCTCCCACTTAAAAAGATGAGAGAGGCCTGTAATTTTCATTATAGGTACACTTCAACTATGACAGACAAAATGAGAAAAAAAATCCAGAAAATCACATTGTAGGATTTTTAATGAATTTATTTGCAAATGATGGTGGAAAATAAGTATTTGGTCAATAACAAAAGTTTATCTCAATACTCAATACTTTGTAATATACCCTTTGTTGGCAATGACAGAGGTAAAACGTTTTCTGGAAGTCTTCATGTGGTTTTCACACACTGTTGCTGGTATTTTGGCCCATTCCTCCATGCAGATCACTTCTAGAGCAGTGATGTTTTGGGGCTGTTGCTGGGCAACACAGACTTTCAACTCCCTCCAAAGACTTTCTATGGGGTTGAGATCTGGAGACTGGCTAGGCCACTCCAGGACCTTGAAATGCTTCTTATGAAGCCACTCCTTCGTTGCCCGGGCGGTATGTTTGGGATCATTGTCATGTTGAAAGACCCAGCCACGTTTCATCTTCAATGCCCTTGCTGATGGAAGGAGGTTTTCACTCAAAATCTCACAATACATGGCCCCATTCATTCTTTCTTTTACACGGATCAGTCATCCTGGTCCCTTTGCAGAAAAACAGCCCCAAAGCATGATGTTTCCACCCCCATGCTTCACAGTAGGTATGGTGTTCTTTGGATGCAACTCAGCATTCTTTGTCCTCCAAACACGACGAGTTGAGGTTTTACCAAAAAGTTCTATTTTGGTTTCATCCGACCATATGACATTCTCCCAATCTTCTTCTGGATCATCCAAATGCTCTCTAGCAAACTTCAGACGGGCCTGGGCATGTACTGGTTTAAGCAGGGGGACACGTCTGGCACTGCAGGATTTGAATCCCTGGCGGCGTAGTGTGTTACTGATGGTAGGCTTTGTTCCTTTGGTCCCAGCTCTCTGCAGGTCATTCACTAGGTCCCCCCATGTGGTTCTGGGATTTTTGCTCACCGTTCTTGTGATCATTTTGACCCCACGGGGTGAGATCTTGCATGGAGCCCCAGATCGAGGGAGATTATCAGTGGTCTTGTATGTCTTCCATTTCCTAATAATGGCTCCCACAGTTGATTTCTTCAAACCAAGCTGCTTACCTATTGCAGATTCAGTCTTCCCAGCCTGGTGCAGGTCTACAATTTTGTTTCTGGTGTCCTTTGAGAGCTCTTTGGTCTTGGCCATAGTGGAGTTTGGAGTGTGACTGTTTGAGGTTGTGGACAGGTGTCTTTTATACTGATAACAAGTTCAAACAGGTGCCATTAATACAGGTAACGAGTGGAGGACAGAGGAGCCTCTTAAAGAAGAAGTTACAGGTCTGTGAGAGCCAGAAATCTTGCTTTTTTGTAGGTGACCAAATACTTATTTTCCACCATAATTGGCAAATAAATTAATTATGAATCCTACATTGTGATTTTCTGGATTTTTTTTTCTCATTTTTTTTCTGTCATAGTTGAAGTGTACCTATGATTATAATTACAGGCCTCTCTCATCTTTTTAAGTGGGAGAATTTGCACAATTGGTGGCTGACTAAATACTTTTTTGCCCCACTGTACACATGAAGAAACAGAAGAAAGAGGATGGGAGAGGTAGAGAAATAGATTGAGAGAAGGAGAGCGAGCGTCTCCTTCACCTTCTACGACCGGGGGTGTCAGTGTCTTTTGTGTGTGTCATCCATGACGGGATGGACTGCACCCGTATCAAACTCCGACTTCAAACCCACCACACTTAGCTGCCCATTGTCTTCCCATCCCACTCACACAAAGCGGAGGGAACCGTGGTGTTGAAGAGAGCAAGATGTATGGTAATGTGCTGTCCAGCTGTAGCGGCCCGGCAGCAAACAAAACACTTTCTAAAAGGCCCATAGAGGGAGGAGATACATCAATCAATTAACAATTACCCCACTGCTAATCAGCTGTCCCTGGCGTCCGTCGGGCAGCGCTTTTTGTAATCCGGTTGGCAGCATCAATTAAATTCTTAAGGTTAGTCTATTGAATTTCTCCCAGATAGGGGAGCTGAGGGGGGAAACCAACCAACGCTCCAAATGAACTGTAGCCAAGGCTTAATCGCAGCAAGCAGCACAATTGTTCAGGTTTCACCCCCCCCCTCCACCCTTCCTCTCAATGGATATTTGGACAACTGATAGGATCTGAGAGAGACTCATGGAGAGGGAGATGATGACATGTTCTTTTCATCATGTACACTAGCCAGTCACCTGCTGGACTGACTCTCACTCTGGCTCTATGTACACTAGCCAGTCACCTGCTGGACTGACTCTCACTCTCTGGACTAGACTGGACAGCTTCTCTCAGACCAGAGGTAGAGGGAGAAAATAGCCACAGAGTTTAGGCTGTGTGTTTGTAAGTTACTGTGTCGTGCAGAGCATGGCGGTGCAGGGCAGTGCCTGGCATGTCCTTGTTTATACCCCACCCCATCCAAAACCCTTTCAGCACCCCTTCTGAGTGAGAACATCTCCTTGAGCAAAGTCAGGACACACACACACACACAAACACACCTCTGCTTGCACACACATTCGCAAGCACATGCGCAAGCACATGCGCAGACACACACACACACACACACACACACACACACACACACACACACACACACACACACACACACACATACGCAGACACACTGAGCCGATCCAAGGTCAATGTGCTGCTTTTAATCTCAAACTAAAATCTACATACAGTATAATGACCTGAAATCCAACCAGAGAAACAGTCCTCAATTAAACAGCAACCACAGACATCCTAAAGAAAGAAGCTGCATAAACTGTGTAATTACCTGAGTTCCAATCAATAGAATAATAATCTTATTCACAATCAAACAGTGTTGCATGGTAGCACACAGCTCACATCTCCTTACAGCAGTGTTTCCCACTGAACACTTCCCTCCTCAGGTACCTGGTTTGTAATTTAAACCAGGATGCATGTGAATTTGATAGGGTGGCGGTCCCAGACTGCTGGAGAGAGGAGGATGAGCGAGAGAGAGAGAATGAGAGAGTGAGAGAAGGGGAGAGGGAGAGGGAATGAGAGAGAGAGAAGGGGAGAGAGAGAGGGAATGAGAGAGAGAGAGAGAGAAGGGGAGAGAGAGAGAGAAGGGGAGAGAGAGAATGCTGACTCGGGTCCCATTTCCTGAAATGAAACTTTAACAGGCTGACCCGGGGACCTCTCCGCCTCGGTCTCCAAAGACCCTGGGCTTCCCAGACCACTTATCTGTGTGATTGCTTTGGACACTGATCTGATTAAATCATCATGAATCATCAATTAAGATGTGACAAAAAACTTGGGGGCTCAACAGGGATTTACCAGGACGGGTTTGACTTTGAGGACCATGAAATCAAGTTGTACGCCCCTTGAGCACCCGTGTGTGTGTGTATCTCTCTCTCTCTCTCTCTCTCTCTCTCTCGTTCTCTCTCTCTGTCTTTTTCAGTTCTGCTGTGCAAAGGGAGAAAAGACCATCCGTCTGGCTGGACCTGAGGAAGGAGGGGATAGGCTCCCACATAGCAGATACTAACATAGAGCTCAGCTACTGGCTTCCTCTTAGAAGTAAGATTCCTTGTGGTATTATTGGGCCTTGTGAACATTCAGGTAGCCATACAACTCAGTACTACTCATTGGTGATTTGAGGCAGGGTAACCTGGCATCTACAACTGTATGGCAGCTAGGTCACTGCAAAGCAAGACGATCTAATTGTAGTCTGTAGCTTACCAGATCTCGAGCTACTAGCTACTGACTGTGATTAGATGTGCTCCCTCCCTCCCAAAAACAAGACTAAAAACAGAAGGTGCGTGTCTCTTCGGTAACATCTCCCCATCACGCTTCTCATCAGTGTGTCTTAGCACCCGCCCGAGCGTGAAGGGGCAGATTTTCTGGTAGCACAAGCCTGAGATGGGCTCCTGCATCTCGGTGAGCTCGTTCCCCCGGTCTCCCACAGAGCTCCCCACTGTCACTGCACCGAGACGCCACTCGATCTGCAGCCCCAGGACACAGCCATGGAGGGGGGAGAGAGGGAGAGAGGGCAATAGAGGGAGAGGGTAGAGGGATGGAGAGAGAGAGAATGATAGAAGACGAAAGAGAGAGAGAGCGACAGAAAAGAGAGAGAGTGATTGCTCGCGGCTCATTTCTCCACACATGAGCCCATCTGTACAGCGCCCAGGGTGGGACGGCACCACTGCTCTCTCTGAAATGACTGAGCGCACCAAAGACACCCTGGCACCACAGGAAGCCAAATGCAATCCCTGGCGTGGCTATTATTCTCCAGAAAGCTCCTTTAAAGTGCCATTTCTTCCCGATGGAGGCTTGTTGATTTACTTTCTGTTCCATCATGACTTAAGTTGACCATAATGTATTTCAAAGAAGGCCTCTCAGTGAATTTAGTATTTGAAATATTTGGCCCGGGTATATATTTTCTTTCTCGCCAGAGTTAGTTCCATCAACACAGCACCACAGGGGAAAGGGAATTGACTCTCGGGAACCAAGGAATGGTGTTTGCAGGGAGCATCTTGTGATATTGTCATATTTACTGTTAGCACCTCAGGCTACACGATACACTTCACTACCACCATTAAACAGGCCTTTTTTAAAGGAAGGCACATCTGTTGTCACCCCCCCCCCCCCTCTCTCCTCTCTTCTCACCCTATCTCTGCCATGCTCAGAAACACCACCACCTTCCTTAAGTCATAACGTTTCTCACCCGCACCACGATTCTTCCCTCCCCCACCCCTCCTCCTCATCTCTCTATCCCCCTCTCCCCTCTCCCTCTCTGACAATGGCTGGAGATGCGTCTGGCTGAAATTGATCATTGCTCCGACCAATAATTCATTGTGATGGAGGCGACGTGGTGTGTGCACGGAGAGCGCCGGCCCCGCAATGGCCCCCGCATACTAAACAGGGCCTCCGACCAATGGAGTCGCAGGGATGCGGCCCAGGTGACGTCCTGTTTATCCTCTGATAAATGGCAGGTCAAACGGGGTGGCTGTGCCTGCCATATCCCTCAGCACCATGTCGCCGCCGCCTCCGAATGCTCATCACCCTCCCCAAACACCCCCTCTACCCCCCTGACACACCCCACACCCCATCTTAACACCCCTCCATCCGCCCTCTTCCTCTCCCCACCGGATCCTATTATTCTCCACCAGCTCTCGTTGCTCCGTCAGCAAAGTCAAGCTGCTGACTTCTCTTCCCTTCAGCTTCAACTTTGAACACAATTAACTTTGTAATTGCATTTGTTTTAGAAGGAGTATGGGAGTGATTATCAAAGCCACCCATGATCTTCCATGCACGCCGGCAGCATCTTGATCTCGGCGGTGCAGGCGTGCCTACAGGGGGTAAGGTTGGGTAGACGCTTCAAAGAGGGAGAGATTCCTCCTCTTCTTCTTGTCCTTCTCCAAACTCTTATTATACTCCACTGATTGGTCTCCGCTTGTGTTGTTTGTGTGTGTTTGTTTTTTTGTTTGTTTAGTTGTTTGTTTACGAGGTCATCCTCGGCTCGTTTGAAAAATCCCCGGTTTGTTGGTCACTTCAGTTGCGTCTGTCTGTCAAGCTAAGATTGAAGATGGGGATCGAAGACTTGGGGGGAAACAAGCGAGATTGGAATTTGAAGACGGCGATGGGAAAACGGCGTTGTGTAGTCTGACGTTTCGTTTTTAGTCTCGGTTTTGTTTTGAGGACATGAAATACCCACTCAGACTCTGCTGGGGGGGCCTGCGCTATAGCGTGTAGTTCCTAGACAGTAGTTCTGCATTTAAAATAAATAAATAATTTAACCTTTTTTTAACTAGGCAAGTCTACATGTGATATTCAGTAATACTCCTCTCTATGAGGACAAGATAAATGGGCATCCTGTTTCGATCTATTTAACTCTACAATGCTTTTTAATTATTGCTACAATCTCCTATTGTCTGCTTTTTCCCATTGGAAGTTTACAAGCAAATATTGCATTTGGTGAAACTGAAATTCCTGGCCTGTGTCATATTCTTTATTGTTACAGTACACACCAAAATGCTTTATTCTGGTTGAATTCTGCTGCTCTTTCTTAGCACGCTGAATTTGAATAAAACACCACTATTTCCACTCTTCTTTTAATTGAAATGCAAACGATGTTAGCGTTTGGGCCACAGAATTGGCAATACTCTCTTGCTAGAATGATAAAGGCTTTTCTGCTATTTTCTGTGGCTATCGACTTGGTCATGTGTGTAATTGCCTAATGCCGTGTTAGACCCTCAGATGCACCAATGCAAATATTAAGGAGAGGAGCCAGCTTAATAAAAATGCTGTTCAAACAATATGGGGCCTGAGTTTATCTCCGCTTGTCCAGTCTCACAGCGCGGGCCCGGAGAGAGGAGAGGAAGGCAGGGACGGGAGCAAGAAAAGAGAGGAAGAACGAAGCGAGGTACGATTAAATGGATTCATGAAAAAAAGTGAATAAGGAATAAGACACAGAGCCCCCCCCCAATTTTCTTTAATGAAAGAACAGGAGAGAGAGAGACTTTTTAATGGTATCGATCCTGTTCAAGGCCATGGCTGAGATGAAGGCCACCCTCCAGAGATGTCCTGCTCTCACCTCGACCTTGGGCCAATGCCTGACCTCTGACCCATTGACCCTGACAGTCCAGCCGCCAGACCTCTGTGATCCTGGAGCTATAGTCAGCTTTGCAGGAGAGCACAGACACATGTGCACACACACACACACACACACACACATACACACAGCACCTCTCCAAATGAGAATTGACTTTCCCCCTCCGTGGAAGCTGGGAGATGTGGGTTAAAGTATGTCAATAGTGTTTCACAAGAACAATTTCTCCCCAGAATTGTGGAACGGTGGGATGTTTTGACATTTACTTGGTGGAGGGGAAAACGTTAGTGTGTCCTGTGAGGCACTTGAAGGGAGTTGTCGGGCTGCTAACTGCCTGGTCCTATTGATCTGGTCGGTTGAATTGCATGCACACAGAGGCTGGAGAGAAGAGGGGAGAGCACTGAGGGCCAGCTGCAGTGGGCCTAACAGCAGAGAGAGAGAGGAGAGAGCACTGAGGGCCAGCTGCAATGGGCCTAACAGCAGAGAGAGAGAGAGAGAGGGGCTGTTCAGATAGCAGCTCTAATGGTAATTGCATTCGATCCTCTCTCTCAGACGCATGATTTAGCAGCTACTCTCTCATGAATAGTTGACATCAAATAAAACAATTTTTTTTTTGGGGGGGGGGGGGGGGGAGAGAGAGAGAGAGAGAGAGAGAGAGAGAGAGAGAGAGAGAGAGAGAGATTAAACTTGATAAAGGAACACTTGGCTGTCAACAGCTGTACTTTATCATTGAGCGGCTTCGTTGGGTGGTGTTTGGAGGACGTGAGGGAAGGATGGCTCTTTCACGGCTCCAGTTGATTAGCCAGAATGGATTGCAGCAGGAAGCTAACCCCTGTCTGTGTCTCCCTCTCAGACTGCAAGCTACCATCAATTTCCTCCCATCCTATTGTTGAACAGAGAGTACAGGGCAGATTTAGACTGCTAATAAACTCACAGCTTCTGATGTACAGTATTAACTGATCAGATATCAGTCCTGTCCTGCTTTGAACTTGACCACAAGCGCGAGTACATTTACTTGACTGCCAAAACACGCAGGAAAATGTAGTTACTGTAGAAATCTCCTAAAAAGCGATGGAGAACATATGCATGGTTAAAAGTGATCTATTTGACAGCATCTCACTAACTTAACTGAATCAGTCCTAACACTATAGAGAATATATCTGTTTGATCTCTTCTCCCTGTTGTCTGTTTGGATCTCTTCTCCCTGTTGTCTGTTTGGATCTCCTGTCTGTTTGGATCTCTTGTCTGTTTGGATCTCTTCTCCCTGTTGTCTGTTTGGACCTCCTGTCTGTTTGGATCTCTTGTCTGTTTGGATCTCTTCTCCCTGTTGTCTGTTTGGCTCTCCTGTATGTTTGAATCTCTTCTCCCTGTTGTCTGTTTGGATCTCTTCTCCCTGTTGTCTGTTTGGACCTCCTGTCTGTTTGGATCTCCTGTATGTTTGAATCTCTTCTCCCTGTTGTCTGTTTGGCTCTCTTCTCCCTGTTGTCTGTTTGGACCTCCTGTATGTTTGAATCTCTTCTCCCTGTTGTCTGTTTGGCTCTCTTCTCCCTGTTGTCTGTTTGGCTCTCTTCTCCCTGTTGTCTGTTTGGCTCTCCTGTATGTTTGAATCTCTTCTCCCTGTTGTCTGTTTGGCTCTCTTCTCCCTGTTGTCTGTTTGGCTCTCCTGTATGTTTGAATCTCTTCTCCCTGTTGTCTGTTTGGCTCTCCTGTATGTTTGAATCTCTTCTCCCTGTTGTCTGTTTGGCTCTCTTCTCCCTGTTGTCTGTTTGGCTCTCTTCTCCCTGTTGTCTGTTAGTCACTCCTGTCTGTTTGGATCTCTTCTCCCTGTTGTCTGTTTGGCACTCCTGTCTGTTTGGATCTCTTCTCCCTGTTGTCTGTTTGGCTCTCTTCTCCCTGTTGTCTGTTTGGATCTCCTGTCTGTTTGGATCTCTTCTCCCTGTTGTCTGTTTGGCTCTCTTCTCCCTGTTGTCTGTTTGGATCTCTTCTCCCTGTTGTCTGTTTGGAACTCTTGTCTGTTTGGATCTCTCCTCCCTGTTGTGTGCCGATGCAAATCCTATTAGTGATGTCACTTAAGCACAACTTAGTGGCCTATCCATCCCCAGTTCCCCATCCGCCTGTCGATAGACTAAACACGACACCCACATCTTATGTCACAGTAGTCACATGGTTTTGTTGTCCATTTGTATCATTCACCATCTAAGATGCTCACAGTACTCTAACAGTACTCTGACCCAGTGCAGTTCCAGAACTGTATTGAATGACCCAGTACAGTTATACAACTGTACTGAATGACCCAGTGCAGTTACACAACTGTACTGAATCACCCAGTGCAGTTAAACAATTGTATTGAATGACCCAGTGCAGATAAACAACTGTACTGAATGACCCAGTGCAGTTACACAACTGTATTAAATTACCCAGTGCAATTAAGGAACTGTGTTGAATGACCCAGTGCAGTTACAGAACTGTATTAAATTACCCAGTGCAGTTAAGGAACTGTATTGAATGACCCAGTGCAGTTAAGGAACTGTATTGAATGACCCAGTGCAGTTAAGGAACTGTATTGAATGACCCAGTGCAGTTAAACAACTGTATTGAATGACCCAGTGCAGTTAAACAACTGTATTGAATGACCCAGTGCAGTTAAACAACTGTATTGAATGACCCAGTGCAGTTAAGGAACTGTGTTGAATGACCCAGTGCAGTTAAACAACTGTATTGAAAGACCCAGTGCAGTTAAGGCACTGTATTGAATGACCCAGTGCTGTTAAACAACTCTATTGAATGACCCATTGCAGTTAAGGAACTGTATTGAATGACCCAGTGCAGTTGAACAACTGTATTAAATGACCCAGTGCAGTTAAACAACTGTAGTGAATGACCCAGTGCAGTTAAGGAACTGTATTGAATGACCCAGTGCAGTTAAGGAACTGTGTTGAATGACCCAGTGCAGTTAAACAACTGTATTGAATGACCCAGTGCAGTTAAGGAACTGTGTTGAATGACCCAGTGCAGTTAAGGAACTGTATTGAATGACCCAGTGCAGTTAAGGAACTGTATTGAATGACCCAGTGCAGTTAAGTAACTGTGTTGAATGACCCAGTGCAGTTAAACAACTGTATTGAATGACCCAGTGCAGTTAAGGAACTGTACTGAATGACCCAGTGCAGTTAAGGAACTGTATTGAATGACCCAGTGCAGTTAAACAACTGTATTGAATGACCCAGTGCAGTTAAGGAACTGTATTGAATGACACAGTGCAGTTAAACAACTGTATTGAATGACCCAGTGCAGTAAAGGAACTGTATTGAATGACCCAGTGCAGTTAAACAACTGTATTGAATGACCCAGTGCAGTTAAGGAACTGTACTGAATGACCCAGTGCAGTTAAGGAACTGTATTGAATGACCTAGTGCAGTTAAACAACTGTATTGAATGACCCAGTGCAGTTAAGGAACTGTACTGAATGACCCAGTGCAGTTAAGGAACTGTGTTGAATGACCCAGTGCAGTTAAGGAACTGTGTTGAATGACCCAGTGCAGTTAAGGAACTGTGTTGAATGACCCAGTGCAGTTAAGGAACTGTGTTGAATGACCCAGTGCAGTTAAGGAACTGTACTGAATGACCCAGTGCAGTTAAGGAACTGTATTGAATGACCCAGTGCAGTTAAACAACTGTATTGAATGACCCAGTGCAGTTAAGGAACTGTATTGAATGACCCAGTGCAGTAAAGGAACTGTATTGAATGACCCAGTGCAGTTAAACAACTGTATTGAATGACCCAGTGCAGTTAAGGAACTGTATTGAATGACCCAGTACAGGTACAGAAGTGCAGAAAGGTACATTGTCTTTGTCATTGCATTCAAGTAGAGGAGGTGCTAACAAACTACTCTGTCATGGACCTGGACCGAAATGTGTGCTTTGGTCTGCAGTCACACAGTTTATTAGCCATACTCCGGACTTGAATATCTTAATGTGTGAATAAATTAATTGTTGTTTGTGTATGAAATATCCTCCAATCATTGAGTGTGATAACAGTTTTAAAATGTCCTTGACTTTGTCCCCTAGATATAGATGGATGGTGTCTGTGTGAGTATGTGTTTATTTGAGCCGAGGGTGTAAAACTCAATCCCTGGAACGTATCCAAAAGTGTTTTTTCACCACTCTCATTGTTAATGTTCAAGTATTGTGTGTGATAGTGGGGTATTCAGCCCAATGATCCTCTTATAGCAGTTAAACAATTAAAACTGTTAAGCCACTATCTGTTGTCTTTTTTTGTTTTGTTTTGTATTTTCTCGCCAAAAGCTTTTTTTATTGATAATTTCTCAAAGCCTAAAAGCTCAAGGGGATCACGTATTGATTCTTTCATTTAACCAAAGACACACACTGTATGGCATTCTTTCTACAGAAAATGAGAGATTTGCTATTGAAACAAATAAATCACTAAATGGTTTGTTGAAGTGAACTTATTTGTGGTATTGCATCTACTGCTGGGTCCTAATAGTTGTATAATGTGGCTACTGTTTCTGTACAGTCTCATTTGGTGTACACAAACAATAAATATACATGTATAAGCTGTGTATAGTGTTTGCAATTACCTGTGAAAAAATAAATAAAAAAATTGAAAATGTGTTTTTTCTGTATAATGGACTCTGACTTGGTGAGATTGTTCCCATCAATATGATGGTTGCTCGGAGCTGAATATAAAATGATTATTCCTTCATAATGAAGTGATTTTAGTTTGGGAGTATCCTTGGCCTTGCTCCAGGTGCCTTCAGATGGCGAACAGATGTCTAGAAGCATCTCCAAAGACTTCTCTACTTATTTTGTTCACTTTAACCAGATTCTCCTTGCCTTATTGGAGGGGCTGCATTTCTGAATTCCACCCAAGTTTCTTTAACATTAGTTAAGAGCAAAACTATTTTTTTTAATATTATTATTTTTTTACAGAAAGCTCTTAAAAAAATATTGACAGGAATAATTCTGAGATGTTGAGTTAGGATGAAATGGAAATGGCTCTGTTCCTTGGCTATGTATTTAAATATGCAATATGGACAGTAGTCTGTTGCTTCTCTCATTAGGCACACAGAGCAAGGCTGAATTTAAAACCGTGACAGTTTAGTGGCATGTGTAAACATGCAGGCTTTGCTTGGCAGATGAGCCAAGTGTATTAGCAAGAGGTCCATGGAGCAAGAAATAGTCCTGAAATATTGATGGGGCTTGATTTGGATCCACCCCCCAAGGATGAGGCAGTGAAACTTGCAATCTGTGGATCGCCTAAGGCAAACTGGCAGGGAGGTCAACCCTATAGGTTTTTCTTTACATGAAAACGACTTGTCAAAGGGAAAAGACCGGGCGAAGGAAGAAAACATATTATACACCTGGGATCGGGATTTTGGCTTTAGAGGGTTATGGATTTTTTAGTTTTTAGTTTTTTGCTAGACATCTTCCATCATTTTCTCTGGATCAAAAATCCATTTTGGATCATCCATTCAATATTAAATCTGGCAGCTACTTGTATACACAACAAACTCAATTTGCTGAGGGGTTTTGAGACCTTTCATGGACGTGTATCAATGGCTGAAGTCAAAGAGCCTCTCTTTCATTTTAAAATACATTGACAACAGGTCTTATATTGTCAACTTTTGAGATGCATCGTTCATTTCTCATTCCAAATGGAGCAAAGTTTTAGGCTATTATCCTTTTTTAAATGACTTTTCTTATTTTCATTTGTCTCGCTGAAATGTTGTTTACTGTCTTATACTTTTATCTATTATATTACGAGGGGAAAATAAATATAGAGGAAATAAAATGTGAAATAAAATGCATAATTAAGACATTACAAATCAATTCCCCAGAGAGTGGCACTGGGCAACGGACACAGCACTGAATGCTGAAATGTACTGTATGTATGGTAAGTGGTTCATTTGAAATCACCAGAACAGAGACCGACACTGGCGACACATCGTGTATCTCATGACCACTCCCACCAAAACAGAGAGGAAGGACTCATTTCCCCATGGTTACCCAGCCAATGAATCCAGGAAATTGGGCAGAAGTTGGCAGCAGGCCCTCTGTGCCTCCTGTGACAGCATCAAATCCCTACCCCTCCATCGGGGTCCTTCAGGAACCCAGAAAACATGCCTGATTACTTTTCACCAGTTGTATTTTATCTGTTTTCATTTCCAACATGATCATGTAGCGGGAAGCAATTACTTCACCTATGAGGTTATGGATAAATCTGTAGTTCCTCACCATTGAGGGCTGTTTTGTATTAATTGTGGTCAAATCTCTTGAAACAGTACAAGTGTTTTGTGAGCTGAAGTGGCTTTTGTAATTTTGGGGGTGAAATCTTGTTGCCTTTTTGTACACCTGAAACAACACATGAAGTAATTACAAAGCCAACAATTACCCAGCCAACCACCAGACATAATCGATAGGCCATCAGACAGAGGGTCAGAGAGCAAATGTCAGGGGTCAAAGTTCAATGGCAAACACTATAGCAGTGTGTGTGTGTGTGAGCATGGGGGGTGGGAGAGTTCCTCGAGAGGAAGAGGATGCTGATTCAACAGGGAGTGAAACAGAATGGGATTGAGTCAGGGGCAGGGCTGTAAATAAATGATCTATTCTTCTTGAGGCACGGAGTATTGATCAGGATACCACATTATTGTAGCCCTGAGGACTGCACCTCGGAACAGATGGGATATAATGCCTACCAGACATACACTGGTAGGTCTAGAATTAAAATTGCAGGCCTATAGGCCTCAACATGAAATTCTCTCTTATTTCATACAGACATAAAAGCTGGTCTAGAATACAGACTAGGCCAACTGTAAATAATCAAGTCTCTCCTATTATACTTTGATACTGTATATGTACCATGTATTTCATAGCAAGTTGATCATGCAATACAGACGTAGGATCTTAATTTGACCTATATTGTCACAGCAAAATAATCCAGCAGCAACAGCATGTGACATAGTGTTGCTTGATAATGTTGCTTGATCGGTGGTTAGGCTATTAGCTGGCCTAAAGTATGCTACAGATATAGGATCTTAATTTGATCACCCAGAAGATTCCACAAAGGACGATGCCGACATCACCTTGGCAAACCAGAACCTTACATTTGTTGCTGAAAATGTTCCTGCACAGCAGGAAATGTAAACTTGTAGTGTAAAAAAAGGCTTCTAAAGTTGGTAATTTCCACCTTAAAATATCAGACTTGATTTGCCCTAACAAAAAATGTATCAACCCCTACAAAAAATGTCCATTAATTATAAATCACATTATAATTCACATTTCCTGTTTGTGCAGGATTATTTTCCTGATGTAGCAAACTGGTTCAAATTAAGATTCTACATCTGTACATGTGTGTTCGCTCGATGCAGGAAAATTCACAGCAGCAAAAGAGTGATAAAATTAATATCCTACATCTGTAGCGCTCCACCAGGTGACATCACAGTCCTACTATGATGTCTCCAAACAAACGGAGGCTGTTACTGAACGGGGCTGATGGCTGGACTAAACCATCCATAACCCTGTCCTGACGTGTTGGAAATGGATGACCAGGCTGCACTACACCGCGCACACGGAGAAGGAGGCTAGTCCATCATCGGCATCCCCTTGTGAAACACTCCCCCCTCTACCCCCCACCACCTCTACCTACCAGGGATGTTCCCGTTAAATATGTGCAACTTCCCATTTAAATGAAAGGCCCTGAACCATGAAAGGCACCACAGGTATCCGCTGCTCTGTGCTGTACTGGTTCCTGTAATGGAGGTTGGTGGGTCTGATACAGAAGTGGCCTGTGTGTCGTAACGCTCCTACAGCAGAGGAATACAGCAAGCCGCTCTCTCAGCTGTAACGTATTAAAAACAGAGGAAATAAATGACCCAGCCCCTGATGAGTTATGAGTCATGGGTCTACACTACGTAGAAGTATGTTCGTGTGTGTGTGTGTGTGTGTGTGTGTGTGTGTGTGTGTGTGTGTGTGTGTGTGTGTGTGTGTGTGTGTGTGTGTGTGTGTATGTGTGTGTGTGTGTGTGCGTGCGCGCGCATTTGTGCGTGTGTGAGAATGGGGTGAACCTTGCATTTTTGCTACCAGAAGCTAATTATACAAATACTCAACTAAGCGGCCCGGTCCGTTCAGGCTCGCCTCATTCTATCTTCCCCTGGGACAGAGTGTTCAGGAGTCACACAGCCATCACATAACAGAGGTGACTATACAGTATACAACTTGAGAGCATTTTCCCTCCCTTTCATTTTCCCTTCAGTGGGATTGTATGAGGTGATTTCTGGCGGCCTTTTGAACAATATCAGACGTCTAGACAACATGTAAATACTGACCAAAATACAGAACAAGTAAGCCATGTCAGAGAATATCACCTTATTCAAATGGACACCTGAACACAGCCATTTAATACTCCAGTTTTATACACCATTAACAAATTAACAAACCACAGGAGGCTGGTGGCACCTTAATCGGGGAGAACAGGCTCGTGGTAATGGCTGGAGTGGAATGGTGTCAAATACATCAAACATGGTTCAAACATGGTTTCCATGGTTTCCAGGTGTTTGATGCCATTCCATTCGCTCCATTCCAGACATTATTATGTCCTCCCCTCAGCAGCCTCCACTGGAAGAAACATCACTTTTTGCTGATCAAAATAAAGCCGCGCGTTACGTTAATGACGATTCTTAAATCCAACGCCATGTAGAAATGACTATACGCCAGGTGCAAACAAACCATTTCTAATGCCTTTGTTATTAAGTTGCCGAGGTAAACACACAAGAGAAGAAAATCTATGGCAGAGTAATGAGCTGAGGCGGCTCGCTACTGAGTAAATATTGGTGCGGTTAATAAATACAATCCAATGTCGAATTCAATTAAAGGGGATCTTACCTCTATTGTAGCTTCAGTCAGTACTATCACCAGGGCTGCTAATTCGCCAGGGTCCTCATAATATGATAATTAGGTGCCGATACGATATGTTCTATATATTGCGTTTCATTACTGTGATTTTTTGGCGATTCGATGTTCCAAACATATTGCTCACCATATGTGTGCTGCAGAGGGACAAGAGAGAGCCAGCAGAAAACGTTAGAAAATGTGTGTCGATCAGTCATGGAAATAAAAGTGCTGAAAACAAATTGACTCACTATTTAAAAAGAAGACGGAGAACAAGCTATGAAGGAAAAATACTGGAGTTATAGTGCAGGTACAGTCGACTAGCGCAAAATAATATTCTAATATGTATCTGTGTCGATCAAAAAACATCATCCTAAACAATCAAAACAAACTGCAAATTCATCCAAATTTGATGCAACGTAGGCATTGTCTACTAAGAATATGAAACCAAATACTCAACTTTGACTACTTTATACACTATAAGTGAATTCCTCCAAATACTTTGACTACTTTATACACTATAAGTGAATTCCTCCAAATACTTTGACTACTTTATACACTATAAGTGAATTCCTCCAAATACTTTCTTCTAGATACATAAAGTACTTTCATTTGTGTAAAGATGTCATCAAGGCTAATTTGAAGAATCTAACATCAAAAATATATTTTGATTTGTTTAACACTTTTTTGGTTACTACATTATTCCATATGTGTTATTTAATAGTGTTGATGTCTTCACTATTATTATACAATGTAGAAAATAGTAAAAATAAAGATAAACCCTTTGAATGAGTAAGTATGTCCAAACTTTTGACTTGCACTGCGTGTATAAAAATACCCTCAAATAAAAGGTGACATTCTATTCTTTCATTTCATATGAAACATTTGATCTCAAATCCAAAATGCTGGAGAACAGACGCAAATAGTTTTTTAAATCTTGACTTTCCAAATATGCAGGGATAGGAACCATAGACTTAGATAGTCAACTTTAGTGTCCAAATGCCAGTTTTAGCATGAGCAGCACCATTGAGGACATTCACAGTTTTGAAGTAGTCAACTGAGTGGGATTTCTTATAGGTTAAGGAAGGATAATTCGCATATTTCCATCCAGGTCATCAGGAGGCATCAGCAAATGAAATATACTCATGAGCAAACATCCCATAACTGCAGGTGGCAGTAAATCTCCAACCTTGGCTCTACACCTGTTCAAACAACACTCTCCGGGTTGCAAGATGGGGCTATTAACGGTGTTGTACATTACGTTTCACAATGCACATTTTTTAACAAACATGCATGTGTCGGAAAGGTGATGGCAGGTAGCCTAGCCATTAAGAGCGTTGGACCAGTAACCAAAAAGTTGCTGGTTCAAATCCCTGCGTTGACTAGGTGAAGAATCTGTCTGTGTCCCTGATTAAGGCACGTAGCCCTAATTGCTCCTGTATGTCACTCTGGATAAAAGTGTCTGCTAAGTGACTAAAATGTAAATAGTGGGCCTTTAATCTGTTACACTGAGAAAATGTACTCGCTTAGATATATTATGTAAAAAACATTCAGCTACTCCTTGAATGGTGGTCCAGAAGAGCTTTTGACTGTGATTTAGTGGTCCCTGGAAAAGAAAAGGTTGGAAACTGCTGGTCTAGATTGCCATTGTTGGATATGGAGAATCATATGAAAGATAGCTTGTTGGATATGGAGAATCATATGAAAGATAGCTTGTTGGACATGGAGAATCATTTGAAAGATAGCTTGTTGGATATGGAGAATCATATGAAAGATAGCTTGTTGGACATGGAGAATCTTATGATAGATAGCTTGTTGGATATGGAGAATCATCTGAAAGATAGCTTGTTGGATATGGAGAATCATCTGAAAGACAGCTTGTTGGATATGGAGAATCATATGAAAGATAGCTTGTTGGATATGGAGAATCATATGAAAGACAGCTTGTTGGATATGGAGAATCATATGAAAGATAGCTTGTTGGATATGGAGAATCATATGAAAGATAGCTTGTTGGATATGGAGAATCATATGAAAGATAGCTTGTTGGATATGAGAATCATATGAAAGACAGCTTGTTGGATATGGAGAATCATATGAAAGATAGCTTGTTGGACATGGAGAATCTTATGATAGATAGCTTGTTGGACATGGAGAATCATATGAAAGACAGCTTGTTGGATATGGAGAATCATCTGAAAGACAGCTTGTTGGACATGGAGAATCATATGAAAGATAGCTTGTTGGATATGGAGAATCTTATGAAAGACAGCTTGTTGGATATGGAGAATCATATGAAAGATAGCTTGTTGGACATGGAGAATCTTATGATAGATAGCTTGTTGGATATGGAGAATCTTATGAAAGACAGCTTGTTGGATATGGAGAATCATGTGACAGATAGCTTGTTGGAGAAGTAGAACACTTAAATTAGCTGTTCTTCTGCTTCTGATGGCCAGAGAGCTGTTTTGAGGTAGTAGTAGACACTATAACATAGGCTACGTCCCAAAATGGCAGCCTATTTCCTACATAGTGCACTGGGACGGCTTCCACGGGGGCGGAGCTTGTGAGAAATAATGAATTAGCTGATTTGCATATTGTCACCGGGCGGTTGCTGTGTTTACTCCAAGGTGTTTGCGTAGCTGGCTCTCCCAAAGGAGTCTGTGTTCACTGTAACTTCTGGAGTAAACAGTGATATGCAAATAACCTCTGCACATAATCAACTTTGATTTAGAACAACCTGTGACTGTACGTTGATGACTCTCGTTTCAAGTCAACATCGCTACAAATTATAATGAGGAGAAAATGAATTGGACTGTTAAGTGGAAGTGTGGTTTGTATCAAACAGTACAAAATAGTCCATTCTATCTGTTGTACCGTGTCTCCTAAAGTGTAACAGGAGTATTTCCAAGTTGCCTTTTTCTTTGATTCTCCCTTTTAATTTTGAAGGGAACATTTGAAGGTTGGAATATACTGGGATTAAACAATACAATTAGCAGAAACCCTGCCTTGTCTTTGCTAGCAGCACATCCCAAACTGGACTGCTTCTTTGTTGGCTAGATCACTAGCTACTCTCAGTTCCTTCCAGAACATTCTACCCCATCCTCAGCAGTCTTCATAAAACTGATGCTGCGAACCACATCTTTGTGTCTCTCTGCTGATAATGAAATAATGATGACTTTTTTCAAAAGTAATGCTCGATGTAATCAATGTTCAGTGAGATTTCATCTCTGGAACATTCCTCGACAATTTGTTGCCATTCAGGATGTGTCGGTATGGGGTACAGAGATGAGTGACAGATGCAGAAATAGCTGCAGCGTCGGGGTATTGTGTATCTTCTTGACTGTAAATTAATACTGAGAAAGGCTAATTCAATTTCCTCTCAATAGCCTGCCTATATCGTACACTCAGCTGGGAAGCTCTTTCTGTGGTATCCCACCCACAATGCACTAGTGGCGTGCACCCTACTCATGCCTATCATGTCATTTGCATATTGTGTAAAGCATTTTTTCTTTTTACACAAGGCTCATAATGTTGATTCAATATGTTAACTATTATCACTTAACATTCAATAGCATCCAATAGCTGAATGCTGCTGGTGTGGTATTCGGTGTCGTAACATCATGTCCTACCAGTTTATGTTGAGGGTGATTTAGTTTGGTTTTGTGGTGAAAATAGGCTACATACATTGATACCGTGATAACATTGATTCATGTAAATACTAACACTGGGACCAAGATCCTGATTTAGGAACTTGTGGCCTCGATCTGTCCCTCTCTCTTTTTGTCTGTCTCTGCCCTGTTTCCCTCCATCTCACTTATTCCTATCCTTCTTTTCCGTCTATCTCGCTCCCTCCCTACCTCTCCCAGGGTGTTCAGATCTTGTCGTACTGGTCAGTGTCTGCTTAGCAGTCACAAAGCCTTACTGTAATCAAAGAACTGACAAAAGACGGCTTTCATTTTCTGTGTATGTTCCGTTTCTCTCGCGTGTCTGGAAGTCGGGGTGCCCTGTGCAGTAATTTGCATTGAATAAGATGCTGGTGATCAAAGTCCTTGGAGACCTTTAGATTAGAATAGCCAGCCCTCCCTCTGTTATTCCCTTTCAATATCTTCTTACAAAAAAGGAGACCAAAAATGCCTCTCCCGCAATCCTCTTGTAGACATTCCCAGATTCCCACTTCTGCACCTCTGTATGGGAAATCGTCCTTCAGGTTTTTTGGGAAAACCTTTCTTTATGAAGGAGAGGAGAGGACATGCTGTTAGGGTGAGGAGAAAGACCTACTGTAATGCCTCTTGTATTATGAGGATATTATGAATGGTGACTTGTAGTTTGAAAGTTTAATGACTGAGGTTTGATAGTCATTCTCCCAGTCCCATCTCTCAGGTAGAGTTGATCACACTGGCCTCTGGCGTACGCCTACCCTTCAACATCTTCCATTTAAAAATAGGAATGCGCCTCCACTCTAGTTAAATGGTAAATCTCTCTCTTCCTCCCCAAGTTTTCTATCATCTTTGTTAAATCCTGAGTAGACAAATATCACTCCTCTCAGTGTGTCTGTGAGTGGTGCTGGTAGTGGTGGTAGTGGTGGTGGTAGTGGTGGTGGTGGTGGTGGTAGTGGTGGTGGTGGTGGTGGTGCTGGTGGTGGTGGTGGTAGTGGTGGTGGTGGTGGTGGTGGTGGTGGTGGTGGTAGTGGTGATGGGGGTGGTAGTGGTGATGGGGGTGGTGGTGGTGGTGCTGGTAGTGGTGGTGGGGGTGGTGGTGGTGGTAGTGGGGGTGGTGGTGGTGGTGGTGGTGGTGGTAGTGGTGGTGGTGGTGGTGGTAGTGGTGATGGGGGTGGTAGTGGTGATGGGGGTGGTGGTGGTGCTGGTAGTGGTGGTGGTGGTGGTGGTGGTGGTGGTGGTGGTAGTGGTGATGGTGGTGGTAGTGGTGGTGGTGGTGGTGGTGGTGGTAGTGGTGGTGGTGGTGGTGGTGGTAGTGGTGATGGGGGTGGTAGTGGTTCTGAGGCTGGGGGCTTTGGCTCAGCAGCAGCTCTCAGACTGGGCTGTGTGGTGGGAATACCTGTGGGGCCGCGCTCCACGGCTGCACATTTAATTAGAGGAATTCTCCAGTGATAAGGCCAGCCAACGGAGCTCCATCAATCCATCCCTCTGTCCCTGGGATCCCCGGCTATTTCCCTCCTCCATCCCCTCTCCTCGCTCAACCATCTCTTATCCCATCCCCTCTCCTCAACCATCTCTCATCCCATCCCCTTTCCTCAACCATCTCTTATCCCATCCCCTCTCCCCTCTCCTCAACCATCTCTTATCCCATCCCCTCTCCCCTCTCCTCAACCATCTCTTATCCCATCCCCTCTCCCCTCTCCTCGCTCAACCATCTCTTATCCCATCCCCTCTCCTCTCTCCTCAACCATCTCTTATCCCATCCCCTCTCCTCTCTCCTCAACCATCTCTTATCCCATCCCCTCTCCTCTCTCCTCAACCATCTCTTATCCCATGCCCTCTCCTTTCTCCTCAACCATCTCTTATCCCATCCCCTCTGTCCGGCCGTCCGGCTGGGTTCAAAATGCATTGTCGGAATTATGGCGAGCGGTTCAATAATTCCGATTAGAGCTCATGTTTATTAATGCTCTACATCTGTGCAAACAACATGTCAAGCCCAGAGTTTATTGTAATTGCCTGAGCAAACAAAACCTGAAAGAAGCAATTTCCACTGACAATGTGCTATGACAAGTAATGAGACCATTGGCATTCCCCACCAATAGCGCTTCCCGCTTCTTTTTCATGGCGTCCATGATGTGTGTGATAGATACAGTATGTTTATAAGGAATGAAGGTGCTGGATAATGCGATGCCGCCACTAGAGGGAGGTTAGTGATTAAAGATAATCATCGTTTTCCTTCCCCGCGAGATCTTATTCGTTTCCCTTATGATAACTTATTCGAGAGACTATTGGTCGCTCCTCCACCCTCGTTGTCCCTGTATGGTCGACCGGTATAATATATTACGCCGATTATTAATTTCGGTGTTGTTGAATGAAATGATTTCCTGGAATTCACATGTACTGCCTGCCTCTCAGCCTGTGGTGACAATAGCGATTGTGTAATACCATAGATGTTTTGAAACAGAGAGAGTTATTTAATTGAAAATGATGGTGGATATCAGAGACAGATTGTCTGTCTCAGAGTAGCATGTATCAGTGAGCTCCTGAATTAGTCATTATTGCGTAATTGAATTTTGGTGCTAAATATTTAATTGAATAACAGCTAGGGAGGTTTTATTGAATTCAACCTCCATTTGTAGTGAGTCGGACCTCTTAACAGTTTAGCAAAGTGCCTGGGTGGAAACGTACGTCTCTGCTCTACTACAGCGTGTCATTTGAAATGTGATCAGAGCCTCTGGTTCTCTCTTTTAATCCCAGATGACCACTGGGAAGCAGGGACTGGATCTGACATTGAAAGCTCTAGTGTATTATTGCAGAGGAAGACATGCAGAGGAATACAGAGGCTTCATTTATCATAGTGCTACTGGTTTAAAGTGTTTGCTACTCGCTATCTGCCCATTGAAGAGCTGAGTTTGGGTGGTAGATGGGTTTGGGTGGTAGATGTGTTTGGATGGTAGATGGGTTTGGGTGGTAGATGGGTTTGGGTGGTAGATGGGTTTGGGTGGTAGATGGGTTTGGATGGTAGATGGGTTTGGGTGATAGATGGCTTTGGCTGGTAGATGGCTTTGGGTAGTGTAACGGTTGTCTTGGGTGGAAGAAGGAGAGGACCAAAGCGCAGCATGGTTAGTGTTCATCTTATTTAATAATAATCAAAACTGAATAACAAAACCAACAAAGAAACAACCGAAACAGTTCTGTCTGGTGCAGACACACAAAGACTGAAAATAACCACCCACAAAACACAATGGAAAACAGGCTACCTAAATATGGTTCTCAATCAGGGACAACGATAGACAGCTGACTCTGATTGAGAACCATATCAGGCCAAACACAGAAATAGAAAATATAGAAAAACTAACATAGACAACCCACCCAACTCACGCCCTGACCATACTAAACAAAGACAAAACAAAGGAACTAAGGTCAGAACGTGACAGGTGGTAGATGGCTTTGGGTGGTAAATGGCTTTGGGTGGTAGCTGGTTTTGGGTGGTAGATGGGTTTGGGTGGTAGCTGGGTTTGGGTGGTAGCTAGGTTTGGGTGGTGGATGGGTCTGGGTGGTTTTGTGTAGGTTAGAGGCTAGAGAATTAGATTCATATGTAAGGGCTGGTTGGCCTCTCTTAACTGTTTCCAGAAACATGATGTAGCCTATGTCTTCATATCTAAGCATGCTGTTGAGCGACAGAGCCAGAGAGAGACCAGTGTAGTGTGTAGATAATTTAAATAATTATCCACAATATCCTAATATACTTTGTGGATCTACAACAGCTAAGGGTGATACCGAAAGCACAAAATTGTCAAAATTTGTCATTTCAAAGTCAGTTATTAACATACATTTTTCACTTAAAACCGGTGAGGCCAGGTTGTATCCAGAAGGTCTGGTGTGTGTTTATGGGGGCCAGGGGAGTGCTGAGCCGGGGGCCCGTTGATAAAGTGTTTAGGTTGCATCTCTGTGTGATGGCTCTGTGGGATTACAGTTCCGCTTATGATTGATAGATTTATTTGTCACCCGTGTCTCAACGCGAGCCGCTTACACACAGCCCCACACCAGACACGCCATTAATCAGAGTAAATAGGTCTCTTCTTATACGCATATCAGGAAGACGTAAGTAGAGACATTTGACACGAGTACAGCAGCAAAGCGTATTTACTACAACTAGGAGTGTGACCGGGCTGATCAGAAAACAGGTGTTTGGCAATGAGCTGACTAGCTGACTTTAAACAACTGTAAGTGTTGCTGACGCCAACCCTGAGGAAATGGCTATTTCTTATTTTAGGATTGTGTTGTTCTGGACAGATGTTTGATTAATTTAGTTGGGTAATTTTTATTAGAAATAAATATAGGTTCATGTTAGATACATTTCTGGTAATATTTACGCATGCTTAAATGTAGTGGTCACATAGGCCTACTGTTGCTGGACTGGATTTAATCTTCCTTTGTTGTCGTCCCCACACTCATCAGTAACACAAAATCTGATTGGACGTCTTATCCGAGTATCACCTCACCTGAGGTGTTGCATTATCTTTGCATAAATGCACACCTTGTCATTAGTTATTGCTTAATTAATTAGTGTGCTGCTTAATTAAATCTACATGAATCAAAGAGTCAGAGGCGGTGCTTAGGGATCACTTTACACATGTTAAATATACTGTACTTCATAATCCTGGGAATCATAAATCACCTTCCTCACTGGAATGAACTGATTATATTTGGTCAGTAATCGGTCACTAATAAAGTTCTGGAATGCTTGAGCACAGATTCCATGGAAGCCATGTGATTAACGATGGTTCTCCACAATAAGGACAACATTCTGAGAGAGGGGATCTCTCCAACCATTCCGGTGGTGGAATTATGACTGTTGGCCTTAAATATCATCTGGATATTCTGCAGATTAGATAGAGTTTATTTCGAGTTCAATCTGTCTAACACCCCTTCCTTCTCAGGCACCAAGAGGCCTATTTCCCGATTTCAGCCCCTGTGTTTGAAATAGATTGGGCCTGTAGAAATAATATCTCCCATTTCTAATTTGTCTCATGGATTGCATTTCATCATCGGCCACCACAGAAGAAAAAAAATCATTTGATCTGTGAAAAGAGTCTGGGAGTTGAAAATTGTATTTCTTCATCCCTCTCTCTGTCGGGGGGAGGTGTTTGGCCTCCTCTTTTTCTCTCCTCCGTAATGGAGTGAGTGTTCCCCGTGGCGAGGGAGAGACGCAGGGGAGGAGGAAGAGGGGGAGACGGCAGCAGCGGGAGCGAGGCGGGGGAGGCCGGTTGACTCTGTGTAATTAAAGCAATATTAATGGGAGGACTGCGGCGGCGTGAAGGGGAAGGTCAGTCCCTGTGGAGACCAGCCTCTCCTCGGCACACGCTCACTACACACCGTCCCCACGCCACACCCCCGTCCCGCGAGACGAGGGCGAGCGTGCACCATTAAGAGGATTCCACCCCCGTCCCGCCTCGTCCCCCTGGGGTAGGAAGGGCGCTGGGAGGAGAGGGTAGTGGGGTGGTGGGAGCCCCGATTAGCTAGCTGGCACCACGAGCCATACCTGAAACCCAGCCATGCAAATGAGCGGAGAACCAAGGCTTTAAAGCAGAGGGAAGCACCTGTCACTCAGGCTTGGCTGTCTCTTGATGTAGCCCCTATTGTAATGCTAGGTGTGCTGGTTGTACAGTCTCAGATAGGAGAGCAAGGTTGATTCATCCCTGTAGGATTGGTAAAGGTGCATCCACTAGCATTTCAAAGTGACTCAAATAGGGGGCTTGAACACTGCTGTCAGCTCTTTCTGTACCCCACCATATAGGCTTTTTTGTTTGGAGATTTTACTGTTTGGCTTTGTGAATGTATAGTAATGCTGCTTTCATGTTTAAGCCTCCTGGGTTTGAGATGCTCAGGGGCCATGTTTGAGGACCTGTAGTGTTTTAAAGCCTGCACTTACTGAGATACAGGGTATGTAATGTATGGAACATTACTGTTATTATTATATAAGGTCAGGGTTAGATCTGACCAACGCCTGGACCTGTCCAAATGTTTTCATAGAAATGTGGGTTTATATTGAGTGTTAAATCAAAAATGTTTTTAGGCCATTGATGTCATAAGATTAGGTTGCAACTTTTTGTGAACATCCTGAACCCAATGATCAACAAACTTCCATTTAACCTTACCGCTTTGCTGAGAAGAAGGGTCAGGTCTCGAAAAACGATTTCTGCAACAAAGGTCTCCTGTCAAGGGAGGCAGAACAATCAGGGTCATGAATGAATGATTCTCAGCCGGAAAGTGTTTATTCCATGATGGTAGGACCCTTGGCTCCATGGTGTTGGCCTGCAAACCTTAACCATGACCCACTGTCTTCCACCTCCATCATGTCAACAAGATCACTCTGACTCTCAATCATTCAGAGTAAAAAGATGTATCTGAATAGTATGATGGTGATGTAGTCAAATATGATCAGAATAATACTGTAGGTGTCCTGCTAGCCTTTATCATGGACCATCACTTCTAATTCTTGAGGCCTCCCTCTTCCTCCTCCTCCTCTACTTCCTCCTCCTCCTCCTCCTCCTCTACCTCCTCTCCTTCCTCCTCCTCTTCCTTGTCCTCCTCCTCTACCTCTTCCACCTCCTCCTCCTCCTCCTCCTCCTCTACCTCCTCTCCTTCCTCCTCCTCTTCCTTGTCCTCCTCCTCTACCTCTTCCACCTCCTCCTCCTCCTCCTCCTCCTCTACCTCCTCTCCTTCCTCCTCCTCTTCCTTGTCCTCCTCCTCTACCTCTTCCACCTCCTCCTCCACCTCCTCCTCCTCCTCTACTTTTCCCTCCTCCTCCTCTTCCTAATCTTTTTCTTGCCCTCCTCCTCAGTGACCTCCTCCTTATCTCCTCCTCCTCAGATCTGAAGAGTAAGACAGGTGGTGTGTCTGGTTACAATGACACCCTTTACAGAGTACTAGTTTTAATTCCACAACGGCAACAAGGGACAGACTTGAACAAATGACATCTCATCTTCCATTTCCCACATTTGTCATCTGTTAGCGCCCTTGACCTCCTAATCAGACTGCCATAGCAACAACAAGACGACAAGACGGCGGACAAGTTGTGTCGTGTTATCAATTTCTCTGACATGACAATGTAATAAACAGCAATAAATGAACTTGTAGTTTGAAAGGCAGCGTGGCAAATTGAAGCGCTGGGTCTGAAATGCGCCTGGTGCACGAGAAACAATGAAGATGATGGAACATCTAATATGGGGAAAGACAAGTGTTTACATTGTCGCTTTCCCTTTCCGTAGTCGGTTGGCATCTATTTGTTTTAAAATATATTTCCCTTCTTTATTATTCCCCATAACTCTTCCACCCCTCCCCTAATTGGAGTAAACTAATTGACAACAACACAATGCAGGTTTCTACTTCCAGTTTATACATACTATATATGCATTTCACAGACAGCATATTTTACATTAGTTATCTGTTGTTTGTTTTCAGTCCCAGCCTTCAGCTAAAGTACCCTCAACCCCTCCCATCTATCTCTGAAGACCATCCAGTCTTGATTTGCTAAGAGTATTATTATATTTTTGGTCGATTGACTATGACTTTTCAAATCATCCAGCAGTGCTATTTTATACATTCCTGAACCTGGGAAGATAAACAAGCTACACACAGTATGGGAAGTACCAAAACAAAGATCTAATTATTCTATCTCTTCACAGCAAAATCTGCAGAGCTGGGATAGTTGTAGCCCCCATATATATATATAACATTCTACTGGTTGCAAGAATTTTGTATAATAATTTCTATGGAAAAACTCTACGTTTTGAATCTGACTTTGGTTTGTTTATCAGTTCATAAACCATGTGCCGTGGAATCGTTACATCGAAAATCCGTTGTTAGTAATTTTAGATAGAGCAGACTTTTCCATACATCTTTGTTAACTGCATGTGTGACATAACTCCACCAGTCCTATTTATCATGTCATAGAAAGATTATACTGTTTTAGTTTGTTTTTCTCTCCCCATTTTATTTTTTAATTTTTTAATAAATTAATATATTTGAGTTTAACCATAATATTTGTTTTAATTTTTGTTCTGTATTTTCTGGTGGATTAAACTGAAATTGCAACCAGCTTTCTGGAGAAAAATAGCAATATTTTGGAGATTATTTCATTTTCAAACTAACGAAGTGAGAGCTTGTAATCTGAATGAAGGGAAAAAGGCCATTCTTACCAATCTGCTAGAGAACCCGTTCGGATTTAAGTATAGTTTTTGTATGACTGAAGCCTTTAATGAGAGGTTCAATGCATTAATATTAAATCATTTCTGCCCTCCAAATTCATATTCATTATATAAAAGGGCCTTTTAATTTTGTCTGGCTCGTCATTCCAAATAAAGTGGTGTCTATTTGTTAGCATATTGGGGACTTTTGTTGCTGTTAGTGCATTAGCATACACACTGGAAGTGAATGGAGAATTAGCTCTATGCTAACACTAACACGCTAGCGGTGTTGACGTAGCCTCTGTTTTAGATAGATCACATTGCGTGTAACCTGACCACAGAGGTCTGGTGTGTATTGGTCCAAGCTGTTGAGTCTACCTCATCGTTCATCAATCATCCATACATTCATTCATGAAGGCCTTGAGGCTATTCACCTGTATGTGAGACAGACTGGTTGATAAGTTGTGACTCCTAATGCTTGTAGTGCCTCCGGGACATCTTAGCTAGGGACTTCTACACTTTGAAGTTCCAGTTCAGATTGATGAACACTTTCAAGGATTTTTAGAACAGAGTTCTGTGTGTTCTATTTTGTTCAGTTTTATATGGAATGAGCAGTGCTTTGTGATGTCGTCAAATAGTGAGGTTCAATGTTCATCAAAGGACGCGTTGTCTCCCCAAAGGGTTCCGTCGATGTCAGACGGTTCAACGTGAAGCTCAAACGTCAGATTGCAGGTTCGTGGTAATCTGACAAACTGAATGCTGTGAATGACAACAAAGAGGTAAAGAACTTGGAAGAAGTGGAAGTATTGATTTCTGATGACCATTTCTGATTTGTGTCACTACTACGTTGAAAACAATGATCATCGTGAATAGTAAGGCTGATGTAGATAGATATCCATAAGGCTGTTTAATATCTGCTAACTCCCACTCACGTCTTCATGATATGTGACCTCTACTGATTACCTCTCCTCCCATCAACTTTCCCCTCCAAAACATGGGATTGAAGGCTTAACATGTGATCTGACGTTGAAAATATCCCCTAACATCTTTAGCTCTCCCAGTCTAATTGCACCGCTGCTATTGCCTTTCCAGTTTCAGAGCCTGTGGCAATTACAGGAATACAATGAGGCTTGCGTTTTCTCGCAGGGCATAGGGAATGTATATACTAATTCGCAAAGTGCTACAGCTGTCAGTGCATTTTCTGCTCTGTTACTTCAATAAATTGGAAGTCGGAGTAGGGAAAAAAATTGAATATGGCATTATGCGCTGCCTCCAATGGATGAACCCTTCTTGCAAACACAATTTGAACAATTCCATTTTCTCCGATGAGGAAACGTGATGTTGTCATTTTAGAGATAGACAGATATTCATGTCTCAGTTTCCTAATAACGAATTTCACCTTTCAGGAAACAATTATTGTGAATAGCATTGTATCTGAACCAAAAATAACATGTTTGATTATAACCAATAGTTAGTAATAATGTTATAGATAGTTTGATTATGGTATGGCTATCAACCCTATCCTGATTTAAAATTGAGCTGGAACACATCCTTGCACTCCTAAATAGTGTAGTTTATTTTGGGTTGAGAGGGCTATCTCTCTCTGTCTCTGCTCTCTGTTGCACCATGTTGAACAGTGTTGCAGTCATTGTGAGGACCCGGTCGTCCTCCAGCTTGACCCTTAACTTCCGTGCTTAGAACATCTTCCTTATTGTTTAGTATCACTGATGGCTGGGTGCAGCTGCAGAGACAGATTCTCTTCCTCATGATTAGCCTTTCCCCCTTCTGTCTCACAGATCCCTCTCTCCTAGCTGTCACTCACAGCCTCACAGTCTCCCTGCTCTGCACTCCGTTGCCTCGCCTCTCCCTAGTCTCTCCAGCCTGAACCAGGAAGCTCCGTGGAGTATTCTAGAATCTGTCCAGAAGCTTCCAGAACCGGGGCTGTGGCGGCTTTAATGATGCCACTGCATAATGTGGGGTCTGGAGGGCACTGTGTGAGGAGAGGGGAGAAGAGGGGAGAGAGACTCAACAGCCAAGAGAGAGCAGGAAGACTGAGGCTGAGATGGAGACAGGAGGAGCAGTGTGGGTCTAAAGCAGTGTGGTGTTAACAGCAGCCTGTACCAGTAGGAGAGAGGGAGAGAAAGAGAGAGAGAGAGGAGCACTTCCTTGTTAGGGATCATTTATTAACCGAGATCATCTTTTAGTTCGCCTTAGGGTAATGACTAATGTCAATGGCAAATTTCACAGTTGTCTAGAGAAATGAATTAAATTTGTTAAAAAAAGGGCCTTTGGCTTGTTGTACACGTTCATTTATTGGAGTTGGTGAACTAGGAGAACTGTTAAGCAACCAAGAACTCTGGCTTAATTTCTCCCCCACATGAAACACTGACCTTTATCTCTCATTATTGTGGCAAAAAGGAGGATAAAAATGTAAAAAACAGACCTGATCTGCCATGGAGTGGATACTGATATTACCACACATTCATAGATGTAAATGAGACCTATAGCCATTGTTGGAATGTTTAACCGTTATTGTGAACCACACAAACTGCCCTGCATCTCACTTTGCTGTAACCGATTTAATGTGTGTTCGTATGTGTGTGTGTGTGTGTGTGTGCGTGTGTGTGTGTGTGTGTTTGTGTGTGTGTGTGTGTGTGTGTATTTCACATCTTTCTGTGTGTGTGTGTGTGTGTGTGTGTATCTGCTAGGAACATATCAGAGATTAAGACTGGGGCGTGTTCTCTAATCCAACCATTGAGACCTAGCGGTGTGTGGAGGGAGATTGGAGTGCAGACTATGCCCCCCTGCTGGCCACGACTCATGCCATCGCCACTGCTCCACAAAACAGGCCGCGCCCCTCCCAAAAGAGCTTGTCAGGAGGCTACCCTCCCTGTTCTCCTCGCCGCCCCATATTGACAAGCCCAGGGGGTAGTTCAGGAAGAATAAACCCAAAACAAGGAGAGGTCTCTTTCTCTCTTTCTTTCCCCCGTCCTTTCTATACAGGACAGATGACACAATGCCTGGATTCAGACTGTATGTGGGAGTCCTATGAACTGCTGTACTGGCCCACATGCTTCGGGCTCACAGCGAGAGGTTAATTGGGACAGGGGTTAAGAAAATAAGGAACAAAAATCATTTCCACAATCACAGGAATTGAGGAGGCTGGGGAGGAATCGTTTTGGGGGAACTGTTTGTTTTTTTCTTCAACAGATTGAGGGCATAGTGAAATCATATGCAAGAGGCAACATTGGGTAGAGAAACTGAAAGATGAATGTGTATGTGTCAAAGAACAATCATTTAGGTCGGAGTGAATTTCAAACAGGAAGTCAACCTTTAAAAAGATCAAACCAACATTTTGTTTCCCTCGTTCTTCTGTATGTGTAAGTGAATCCCAGACTCTGCTGAATAATGACCAGACAGTGACCACAGTCACTCAGTCAGACTCTGCTGAATAATGACCAGACAGTGACCACAGTCACTCAGTCAGACTCTGCTGAATAATGACCAGACAGTGACCACAGTCACTCAGTCAGACTCTGCTGAATAATGACCAGACAGTGACCACAGTCACTCAGTCAGACTCTGCTGAATAATGACCAGACAGTGACCACAGTCACTCAGTCAGACTCTGCTGAATAATGACCAGACAGTGACCACAGTCACTCAGTCAGCTTCATTTTCATTCTCAACTATCACATCTCTAGAAGTGAATGTAGCATTTAGCTGTTCATTCCGTCGGCTGAAGTGTTCGTCTACAGATTATTTAATTGCCCCACAATTTTCTCCTGTCAGAAAAGCAACGTGTATCTCTGATGAAAACGACTAGGAGATAAAAGTGGGAATTAATTAGCCACCTCGTTAGAGACCTGGAAGTGTCTGCCGTGCATGGTTGTGTGTGTGTGTGTGTGTGTGTGTGCGTGCGTGTGCATGTGTGCAATGTACATGCGTTTGTGTGCACGTGTGTGGCTATGTGTGGCCAGTGGCCTAGCAAGGCCGTGAGTAACGACAGAGAGGTTGACGGGGTGGATATATGAACTCATCTGTCATCGTCTGTTCTCACCTTAAAGGGACAATCTGGAGTTGCAATCAAATCAAATCCAAATCAAATCAAATGTATTGGTCACATACACATGGTTAGCAGATGTTAATGCGAGTGTAGCGAAATGCTTGTGATTCTAGTTCCGACAATGCAGTAATAACCAACGAGTAATCTAACCTAACAATTCCAAAACTACTACCTTATACACACAAGTGTAAAGGGATAAAGAATATGTACATCAAGATATATGAATGAGTGATGGTACATAACGGCATAGGCAAGATGCAGTAGATGGTATTGAGTACAGTATATACATATGAGATGAGTAATGTAGGGTATGTAAACAAAGTGGTATAGTTTAAAGTGGCTAGTGATACATGTATTACATAAAGATGCAGTAGATGATATAGAGTACAGTATATACATATACAAATGAGATGAGTAATGTAGGGTATGTAAATATTATATTAAGTAGCATTGTTTAAAGTGGCTAGTGATATATTTTACATCAATTTCCATCAATTCCCATTATTAAAGTGGCTGGAGTTGAGCCAGTGTGTTGGCAGCAGCCACTCAATGTTAGTGGTGGCTGTTTAACAGTCTGATGGCCTTGAGATAGAAGCTGTTTTTCAGTCACTCGGTCCCTGCTTTGATGCACCTGTACTGACCTCGCCTTCTGGATGATAACGGGGTGAACAGGCAGTGGCTCGGGTGGTTGTTGTCCTTGATGATCTTTATGGCCTTCCTGTGACATCGGGTGGTGTAGGTGTCCTAGAGGGCAGGTAGTTTAACCCCGGTGATGCGTTGTGCAGACCTCACTACCCTCTGGAGAGCCTTACGGTTGTGGGCGGAGCAGTTGCCGTACCAGGCGGTGATACAGCCCGACAGGATGCTCTCGATTGTGCATCTGTAGAAGTTTGTGAGTGCTTTTGGTGACAAGCTGAATTTCTTCAGCGTCCTGAGGTTGAAGAGGCGCTGCTGCGCCTTCTTCACGACGTTGTCCGTGTGGGTGGACCAATTCAGTTTGTCCGTGATGTGTATGCCGAGGAACTTAAAACTTACTACCCTCTCCTCTACTGTCCCATCGATGTGGATAGGGGGGCCTCCTTTGTTTTGTTGACGTTGAGTGTGAGGTTATTTTCCTGACACCACACTCCGAGGGCCCTCAGCTCCTCCCTGTAGGCCGTCTCGTCGTTGTTGGTAATCAAGCCTACCACTGTAGTGTCGTCCGCAAACTTGATGATTGAGTTGGGGGCGTGCATGGCCACGCATCCTTGGGTGATCAGAGAGTACTGGAGAGGGCTCAGAACGCACCCTTGTGGGGCCCCAGTGTTGAGGATCAGCGGGGTGGAGATGTTGTTACCTACCCTCACCACCTGAGGGTGTCCCGTCAGGAAGTCCAGTACCCAGTTGCACAGGGCGGGGTCGAGACCCAGTCTGCCTGCGAGCAAGACATCCTGGTCCGTGACGGGGCTGGTTTTCTTTTTGTAATCCGTGATTGACTGTAGACCCTGACACATACCTCTTGTGTCTGAGCCATTGAATTGTGACTCTACTTTGTCTCTATACTGAGGCTTAGCTTGTTTGATTGCCTTGCGGAGGGAATAGCTACACTGTTTGTATTCGGTCATGTTACCGGTCACCTTGCCCTGGTTAAAAGCAGTGGTTCTCACTTTCAGTTTCACTCGATTGCTGCCATCAATCCACGGTTTCTGGTTTGGGAATGTTTTAATCGTTGCTATGGGAACGACATCGTCAATGCACTTTCTAAAGAACCCGCTCACCGAATCAGCGTATTCGTCAATGTTGTTGTTGGAAGCAATGTGGAATATATCCCAGTCCACGTGATCGAAGCAGTCTTGAAGCGTAGAATCAGATTGGTCGGACCAGCGTTGAACAGACCTGAGCGCGGGAGCTTCTTGTTTTAGTTTCTGTCTGTAGGCAGGGAGTAACAAAATGGAGTCGTGGTCAGCTTTTCCAAAAGGAGGGCGGGGGAGGGCCTTATATGCATTGCGGAAGTTAGAATAGCAATGATCCAAGGTTTTACCAGCCCTGGTTGTGCAATCGATATGCTGATACAATTTAGGGAGTCTTGTTTTCAGATTAGCCTTGTTAAAATACTCAGCTACAGTGAATGCAGCCTCAGGATATGGGTTTTCCAGTTTGCAAAGAGTCAAATAAAGTTTGTTCAGGGCCATCGATGTGTCTGCTTGGGGGGAATACATACGTCTGTGATTATAATCGAAGAGAATTCCCTTGGTAGATTATGCGGTCGACATTTGATTGTGAGGAATTCTAAGTCAGGTGAACAGAAGGACTTGAGTTCCTGCATGTTGTTGTGATCACACCACGTCTCGTTAACCATAAGGCATACGCCCCCGCCCCTCTTCTTACCAGAAAGATGTTTGTTTCTGTCGGCGCGATGCGTGAAGAAACCAGCTGGCTGCACCGATTCCATTAGCGTCTCTCGAGTGAGCCATGTTTCCGTGAAGCAAAGAACGTTACAGTCTCTGACGTCTCTCTGGAGTGCTACCCTTGCTCGGATTTCATCAACCTTGTTGTCAAGAGACTGGACATTGGCGAGTAGTATGCTAGGGAGTGGTGCGCGATGTGCCCGTCTCCGGAGTCTGACCAGAAGACCGCTTCGTATGCCTCTTTTACAACGTCATTGTTTTGGGTCACAGGCTGGGATCCATTCCGTTGTCCTGGGTGAAAGGCAGAACACAGGATCCGCTTCAGGAAAGTCATATTCCTGGTCGTACTGATGGTGAGTTGACGCTGCTCTTATATTCAGCAGTTCTTCCCTACTGTATGTAATGAAACCTAAGATTACCTGGGGTACCAATGTAAGAAATAACTTGTAAAAAAACTAAATACTGCATAGTTTCCTAGGAACGTGAAGCGAGGCGGCCATGTCTCACAGCGCCGGAAGTATACTGTTTCGTCACTGTTTCAGTGAAAAAGCTGAAGGATTGGAGAAATGTAACCCCTCTCAAATTCATAGACAGAGCTATGAGTAGAATGACGGACTATCCACGATATCAACGTTACAGTGTTAACCATGTTTTGAGGTTATACAGTGTTTATTTACATTTCCATTGTTTACAAACATTGGAGTAAAAAAGCTTATAGTTGGGGTTTGGATGGGGAACGGCATTTGAACTAAGCTCATGAGGCATTAGTAAGTTATGTTGTTGAAGAATCAACAGGTACATACAGTATCAATAATATCTAAGTCCAAAAATGACGCAGCAACTGCAGATTGCCCATTTCATGATTGACAGTGATAGGTTTGATGGGGAAATAGACCATCCATGTAACGTTTTGGGGACAGAACTATTTTCGTTTTTTACTTTGAATATTGGATGGAAAGTGTATTTTCTACATCGGGACCCCAGAAGGATGTCGTAGCGTGATTACGTTGAACAAAGCTCTGTGGTTGTTGATTACATATGAACTGTCTCATGAGTGGAGAGTAATTAGCTCAATAATCTGGATTCAAAGTCAGACTAGAGAAGAGCTGCTTTTCCAGTCTTCCCTGTGATGGAGCAGCACACACTGTGTTAGACACTGACATAGACCTACATACACACAGTATCAGACACAGACAGACAGACAGACATAGACCTACATACACACAGTATCAGACCCAGACAGACAGACATAGAACTACATACACACAGTATCAGACACAGACAGACAGATATAGACCTACATACACACAGTATCAGACACAGACAGACAGACATAGACCTACATACACACAGTATCAGACAGACAGACAGACAGACAGACAGACAGACAGACAGACAGACAGGCAGGCAGGCAGTCAGCCTTGTCAGGCTACTGAGCAGTGCAGCTGCCCTAACCTTAACCCACTCACACCCATACCCAGGAAATTTGCTTTAAAACAGGAACATTTTCTCTCAGCCTTAAGGCAAAGTACGTAAAATAGCATGAGATTAGCGTTTTAATGTTTTATATTTGCCCCATGGCAAAATGTGTCAAATTGCAGGAAGCTGGCTGCTTTCCCAAACATTTGGGCCCACCCACCAACAAATGTATAGTTTTGCCACTGCCTTGACCCAACCCTAACCCTAACCTTAACCCCTAAACTAACTCTAATTCCTAAACCTAACTCTTAACTTTAACCCTAACGTTAACCCCAAACCGAACCCTTAATAAGCCTAAAATGTTAACAAATTCAGGACATGAAAAAAGTCCTGACTTTTCATAAGAAAATCTTGTTTTGGACCTTCTGGTGACTTGTCAGGACAATATGGTGACTTGTCAGGACATTCTGGTGACTTGTCAGGACATTCTGGTGACTTGTCAGGACATTCTAGTGATCTGTCAGGACATTCTGGTGACTTGTCAGGACATTCTGGTGACTTGTCAGGACATGCTGGTGACTTGTCAGGACATTCTGGTGACTTGTCAGGACATGCTGGTGACTTGTCAGGACATTCTAGTGATTTGTCAGGACATTCTGGTGACTTGTCAGGACATTTTGGTGACTTGTCAGGACATGCTGGTGACTTGTCAGGACATTCTGGTTACTTGTCAGGACATTCTGGTGACATGTCAGGACATTCTGGTGACTTGTCAGGACATTCTGGTGACTTGTTAGGACATTCTGGTGACTTGTCAGGACATTCTGGTGACTTGTCAGGACATTCTGGTGACTTGTCAGGACATTCTGGTGACTTGACTTGTCAGGACATTCTAGTGACTTGTCAGGACATTCGGGTGACTTGTCAGGACATTCTAGTGACTTGTCAGGACATTCTAGTGACTTGTCAGGACATTCTGGTGACTTGTCAGGACATTCTAGTGACTTGTCAGGACATTCTGGTGACTTGTCAGGACATTCTAGTGACTTGACTTGTCAGGACATTCTAGTGACTTGTCAGGACATTCGGGTGACTTGTCAGGACATTCTAGTGACTTGTCAGGACATTCTAGTGACTTGTCAGGACATTCTGGTGACTTGTCAGGACATTCTAGTGACTTGTCAGGACATTCTGGTGACTTGTCAGGACATTCTAGTGACTTGTCAGGACATTCTAGTGACTTGTCAGGACATTCGGGTGACTTGTCAGGACATTCTAGTGACTTGTCAGGACATTCTAGTGACTTGTCAGGACATTCTGGTGACTTGTCAGGACATTCTAGTGACTTGTCAGGACATTCTAGTGACTTGTCAGGACATTCTGGTGACTTGTCACGACATTCTGGTGACTTGTCAGGACATTCTAGTGACTTGTCAGGACATTCTAGTGACTTGTCAGGACATTCTGATAGGAAAACATGTACACACACACACACACACACACACACGTGATGGTGTTTCATAGTCAATGTTTAAGCCAAAAAGTAAAAAAGAGATTGTGAGAACATGAGTAAATATTTGGAGTGTGTGTGAATACATGGCACACATCTGCCTTTTGGTTGTTAGATATTCTATTTCAATGAAATTACCTTTCAGTGTGAGGACTGTACGTCTGCTGAGCTCAACGGTGAGGGGGAATATGGTGACAAATAGCCATAAACAGAGCATGCAAATGCTGTGGGGAGACAAATGTCCAACCTTGTGTTTAGTCAGGAGGTAAGGTCACCCTAACCCACCTCTATCTATCAGTCTTCTAATCAGTTAAAAACAAACCAATGCATAGCTCCCGCTAGCTCCCACTAGCCCCCGCTAGCTCCCGCTAGCCCCCGCTAGCTCCTACTAGCCCCCGCTAGCTCCCGCTAGCTCATTTGTGATGAGTGTTCCTTTTACCCTCTTGCAGTGATCCAGAGATAGTAGAATTAGAGCCTTGCTCCTTGCAATTAAAACCTTATTAATGGAGGAGTATGTCTGTGCGTAATCTAATTGCAGAACACGTTATAGGAATGATTCATTGTAAATAGTCTAGCTGTAAATAGTCTAGGAGGCTATAATGATAACACTTTCTGAGAGTGTGGCCCCTACAACTGCGCCACTGATATTTCTAAGTGAAACAATATTCCATAAAGAGTTAATGCTGTATTGTATGTTTAACAATAAGAATTTGACCCATAAACGGTATCACTGCCCTTTCTCAGTAGAATGCAATATCAGAATCTCCTGGTTTACAAGAACTATCGATTTAGATGTAATTCATTAGAGCTGTGGCAAAACATGATTTACATTTTATTAGAAAAGGACATTACACTCTCTTGCCCCAGCAATATTTCTCAAGCATCACAGCCCGGTCTCATAGACTAGACGTAACATAGCAAATGTAAAGACGCTCAAATCAGAATGATATGTCCAGTTTGGTATGGTTACATAAGACAGAAGGTTACTTGGGTGGGTGGGTGGGTGTACGTGTATCGTTGACGGACATTTAGTGCAAACTTTGAGCAACCCAAAGGTTGTGTGTTCAGAAGACTTGCTACTTTTGAGCTACTTTGCAACTACTTAGCATGTTAGCTAACCCTAACCTTAACCCCTTAGCACTAGCCACCTAGCTAACATTAGGCACAACATATTGGAATTCGTAACGTATTGTACAAATTGCAATTCGTAACATGGAATTTTCTTAACATATCATAAAAATTGTAGTCCGTAACATATCATACTAAATGGATGATGGACATCTACAAATCAATACATACCATACCGTAACATATACTAATTGGAGTGTCCCGGATTTACACTTATTGTGTTACGTCTAGCCCTGAGTCTAAGTTGAGCATCACTGTGACTAACAACTGTAACATCCGAACAGGGGAGTAGTGAGCGAGAGAGACAGGGGGTAGAGAGAGAGAGAGACAGGGAGGTAGAGAGAGAGAGAGACAGGGAGATAGAGAGAGAGAGACAGGGAGGTAGAGAACGGGGAAGGCAGAGAGGGAGGTAGAGAGAGAGAGAGACAGGGAGGTAGAGAGAGAGAGACAGGGAGGTAGAGAGAGAGAGAGAGAGGGAGGTAGAGAGAGAGAGACAGGGAGGTAGAGAGAGAGAGAGAGAGAGGGAGGTAGAGAGAGAGAGACAGGGAGGTAGAGAGAGAGAGAGAGGGAGGTAGAGAGAGAGAGACAGGGGAGTAGAGAGAGAGAGACAGGGGGTAGTGAGAGAGAGACAGGGAGGTAGAGAGAGAGACAGGGGAGTAGAGAGAGAGAGAGACAGGGAGGTAGAGAGAGAGAGAGACAGGGAGGTAGAGAGAGAGAGAGGGAGGTAGAGAGAGAGAGACAGGGACGTAGAGAGAGAGAGACAGGGGAGTAGAGAGAGAGAGACAGGGGAGTAGAGAAAGAGAGACAGGGGGTAGAGAGAGAGAGAGACAGGGAGGTAGAGAACAGGGAAGGCAGAGAGGGAGGCAGAGAGAGAGAGACAGGGGAGTAGAGAGAGAGAGAGAGAGGGAGGTAGAGAGAGAGAGACAGGGAGGTAGAGAGAGAGAGACAGGGAGGTAGAGAACGGGGAAGGCAGAGAGGGAGGTAGAGAGAGAGAGAGACAGGGAGGTAGAGAGAGAGAGACAGGGAGGTAGAGAGAGAGAGAGAGGGAGGTAGAGAGAGAGAGACAGGGAGGTAGAGAGAGAGAGAGAGAGGGAGGTAGAGAGAGAGAGACAGGGAGGTAGAGAGAGAGAGAGAGAGGGAGGTAGAGAGAGAGAGACAGGGGAGTAGAGAGAGAGAGACAGGGGGTAGTGAGAGAGAGACAGGGAGGTAGAGAGAGAGACAGGGGAGTAGAGAGAGAGAGAGACAGGGAGGTAGAGAGAGAGAGAGACAGGGAGGTAGAGAGAGAGAGAGGGAGGTAGAGAGAGAGAGACAGGGAGGTAGAGAGAGAGAGACAGGGACGTAGAGAGAGAGAGACAGGGGAGTAGAGAGAGAGAGACAGGGGAGTAGAGAAAGAGAGACAGGGGGTAGAGAGAGAGAGAGACAGGGAGGTAGAGAACAGGGAAGGCAGAGAGGGAGGCAGAGAGAGAGAGACAGGGGAGTAGAGAGAGAGAGAGAGACAGGGGGTAGAGAGAGAGAGACAGGGAGGTAGAGAACTGGGAAGCCAGCGAGGGAGGTAGAGAGAGAGAGACAGGGGGGTAGAGAGAGATAGACAGGGGGGTAGAGAGAGAGAGACAGGGGGTAGAGGGAGATAGACCGGGGGTAGAGAGAGAGAGACAGGGGGGTTGAGAGAGATAGACAGGGGGGAAGAGAGAGAGAGACAGGGGGGTAGAGGGAGAGAGACAGGGGGGTAGAGAGAGATAGACAGGGGGGTAGAGAGAGATGGACAAGGGGTAGAGAGAGAGAGACAGGGGGGTAGAGAGAGAGAGAGACAGGGGAGTAGAGAGAGAGAGAGAGAGACAGGGAGGTAGAGAGAGAGAGACAGGGGAGTAGAGAGAGAGACAGGGAGGTAGAGAGAGAGACAGGGGGGTAGAGAGAGAGACAGGGAGGTAGAGAGAGAGACAGAGAGGTAGAGAGAGAGAGAGAGACAGACAGGGGAGTAGAGAGAGAGAGAGAGATAGGGAGGTAGAGAGAGAGACAGGGAGGTAGAGAGAGAGAGACAGGGGGGTAGAGAGAGAGAGACAGGGGGGTAGAGAGAGATAGACAGGGGGGTAGAGAGAGATAGACAGGGGGTAGAGAGAGAGAGACAGGGGGGTAGAGAGAGAGAGACAGGGGGGTAGAGAGAGATAGACAGGGGGGTATAGAGAGATAGACAGGGGGTAGAGGGAGAGACAGGGGGTAGAGAGAGAGAGACAGGGGAGTAGAGAGAGAGAGAGGGGGGAGTAGAGAGAGAGAGAGAGAGACAGGGAGGTAGAGAGAGACAGGGAGGTAGAGAGAGAGAGAGACAGGGAGGTAGAGAGAGAGACAGGGGAGTAGAGAGAGAGAGAGACAGGGGGGTAGAGAGAGAGAGAGAGAGAGAGAGAGAGAGAGAGAGAGAGAGAGAGAGAGAGAGAGACAGGGAGGTAGAGAGAGAGAGAGAGACAGGGGGTAGAGAGAGAGAGAGAGAGGGAGGTAGAGAGAGAGAGACAGGGAGGTAGAGAGAGAGAGAGAGACAGGGAGGTAGAGAGAGAGAGACAGGGGGGTAGAGAGAGAGAGACAGAGAGGTAGAGAGCGAGAGAGACAGGGAGGTAGAGAGAGACAGGGAGTTAGAGAGAGAGAGACGGGGAGGTAGAGAGAGAGACAGGGGAGTAGAGAGAGAGACAGGGAGGTAGAGAACAGGGAAGGCAGAAGGAGTGCTCTACACAATATTCCCTCTGGTGAATACATCAATCACACCTCTGTGGTCCATTAATACCGCAAAAATTTCCCTTCATTCATCAACATTTTATTTGGCTTCTTTGACATTGGCGTTGGATGTTTGTGATGAGGCATTTTTCTTTGGACTGGGCGGGCGTGAAGCAGGCAGGCAGGAGGGCGGGAGACAGGACAGACTAGCTGCCAGAGCAGAGCCCAGGTTTGGTTGGTTAGTACAGGGCAGAGGAGAGGAGAGTGGAGGGGGAGTGTGTCTTTCAGAGAAGCAAATGTAAATGGTTCTTCAATCATTAATCTCCGAGGCCTGATGGAGCAGAGTGGCAAGCCGAGCTGTTGAATGTCTAAATAGGGCCGTGCATGCTGATTTATTATGGAGATCCATGCATTAGAGCCCATGGCCCATCCGTAGCCAATACTACCGGACAGCTAAGGACACCTCTGCCAGGCACCACCCCAGAACAGACACTCAGACCTGGGGTGCAAAACAACAAAACACAGGGTGGAGGATGGACACGCTGTGATTGAGACAGATCGATGGTTTTAAGGAAACATTTCTAAATACAAATATGGAGTTCTTTGATCTTAGTATTGTTTCACAGATGTTCCACGACATTTTGTCTTGATCCTCTACAATGGGTAACTCATGTGGAGTAAAAATATAACTGGTTATACATCATGCTGGGGGTGCATTTGGTTCTGTTAAGCTTCAAACACAATTATCTGGTGTGTTCTAATCTACCGTTACTGGACCATATTTTTAACCATGGTGAAGCTAAACCAACAAAAAGGTTGCAAAAGGAGTAACCTTTTCACGGAGTGTGTTTGTGCGTGTCTGCGTCCGTGCACGTACGCATGTGTGTGTGAGAGTCAGTACGTGTCAGCGGCTGTGTGTGTGACCATGTGCACGTGCACGTACGCATGTGTGTGTGAGAGTCAGTACGTGTCAGCGGCTGTGTGTGTGACCATGTGCACGTGCACGTACGCATGTGTGTGTGAGAGTCAGTACGTGTCAGCGGCTGTGTGTGTGACCGTGTGCACGTGCACGTACGTATGTGTGTGTGAGAGTCAGTACGTGTCAGCGGCTGTGTGTGTGACCGTGTGCACGTGCACGTACGTATGTGTGTGTGAGAGTCAGTACGTGTCAGCGGCTGTGTGTGTGAGGCGAGGTGGTCTATTTTGGCCGAGGTAATCCATCCATTGTGTTGGAGTTCTTCGTCTGTATCAATTCATTGAAAACACGCCGGCCCCGAGGTCTGTAACTGAGCTGACCCCTCTCCTCTCCTCTCCTGCCACAGCTAGTAGAGAGAGAGACCTGCCTGGGATTGGGGGTGCAGGGAGAAAATTGAGGGGGGAGAAGGGGGTTGCTAGCGGACCATGGGAAAACACAGTCCCTCTACTCTCTAAAGCACTTGTTCCACCCCACTTCACCCCACACCCACCCCATGTGTGCCACTTGTCACTGACCCCCCCCCCCCCATCTCTTTTGAGACTCTCTCTCTGCTGTGTCGAAATTGAACCCCCACAACCTCCTACCCCCCCAAAACCACCAGCCCCCCATTCAGTCCCCCAGGCCCCCATCCCAGACTTCCACACCCCCATGCCCCCATGACCCCAGGCCCCTACCTCCACCTCTCGTGCCCAGAGCCGGTGCAGTGTGCTGGGGCAGAGGCCGTGCCAGATCCCCGTGTCCAGTCCTCCAGAAGAGGGAAGACTAAAGGACCACAGAATAACACAGTGGATCGCTGTCATTGTCTTCAGGCAGGGAGGCAGGGGCCGAGAGGAAGATGCTTTTGGGGAGGTAGAGACTAACACACACATACACACACACACACACACACACACACACACACACACACACACACACACAGACACACAGACACGTACACACACACACACACACACACACACACACACACACACACACACACACACACACATATACACACACACACACACACACACACACACACACACACACACACACACACACACACACACACACACACACACACACACACAGACACGTACACACACACACACACACACACACACACACACACACACACACATATACACACACACACACACACACACACACACACACACACACACACACACACACACACACACACACACACACAAACACACACACACACACACACACACACAGACACATGTACATACACACACACATGTACACACTCTCCCATCCATATGTGCAAACTTTAAGCAGTTAAAGTAAAGTAAATGTTTAAAGGTAAGGATTATTACAGTTGTGTGCACCACTCAGACAACATTTTAATTGCTCTACGGTATCCATCCCTTTGCCTACAGTAACTTTCATTAACACCATGAAGGGGATTTTTTTTTAACTAAATTAATCATTACCATGGACCATTAAGTTCTCCATTTTCAAATAATTGAATTTGTCAGCAGTTATTCTCTGTAACTGAAAATCATTCATAATAGCTGCATTGGATACTAATTAAAGAAACAAACACTGGAAGTCTGTCCCAACCCTGTCCTAACAAGCAGGATATGTTGTTGTGAGGATAACTTGCTGCTGTAACAGGCTACACTAAACTAAACACTGTTATTCTGATAAACGCTGAGTGCTGTAAGACATCCAGAAAGACTTGGGAAAGGAAAAGGGAAGAAGGGGAAGAGTTGCAACCAGCAGGGGGAGGTAGGACAAAGGGAAAGAGAGAGGGACATATAGAGCTACAGAGAGAGAGAGAGAGAGAGATACATATAGAGCTACAGAGAGAGAGAGAGAGAGAGAGAGCTACATATAGAGCTACAGAGAGAGAGAGAGAGAGAGAGAGAGAGCTACATATAGAGCTACAGAGAGAGAGAGAGAGAGAGAGAGAGAGAGAGCTACATACAGAGCCACAGAGAGAGAGAGAGAGAGAGAGAGAGAGACATATAGAGCCACAGAGAGAGAGAGAGAGAGAGAGAGCTACATACAGAGAGAGAGAGAGAGAGAGAGAGAGAGAGAGAGAGACATATAGAGCTACAGAGAGAGAGAGAGAGAGAGATACATACAGAGCTACAGAGAGAGAGAGAGAGAGAGAGAGAGAGAGCTACATATAGAGCCACAGAGAGAGAGAGAGAGAGAGAGAGAGCTACATATAGAGCCACAGAGAGAGAGAGAGAGAGAGAGAGCTACATATAGAGCTACAGAGAGAGAGAGAGAGAGAGAGAGAGCTACATATAGAGCTACAGAGAGAGAGAGAGAGAGAGAGAGAGAGCTACATACAGAGCTACAGAGAGAGAGAGAGAGAGAGAGATACATATAGAGCTACAGAGAGAGAGAGAGAGACAGAGAGAGAGCTACATACAGAGCTACAGAGAGAGAGAGAGAGAGAGAGAGAGAGCTACATACAGAGTCACAGAGAGAGAGAGAGAGAGAGAGAGAGACATATAGAGCCACAGAGAGAGAGAGAGAGAGAGAGAGAGAGAGAGAGAGACATATAGAGCCACAGAGAGAGAGAGAGAGAGAGAGAGAGATACATACGGAGCTACAGAGAGAGAGAGAGAGAGAGAGAGAGAGAGCTACATACAGAGCCACAGAGAGAGAGAGAGAGAGAGAGAGAGAGAGAGACATATAGAGCCACAGAGAGAGAGAGAGAGAGAGAGAGAGAGAGCTACATACAGAGCTACAGAGAGAGAGAGAGAGAGCTACATATAGAGCCACAGAGAGAGAGAGAGAGAGAGCTACATACAGAGCTACAGAGAGAGAGAGAGAGAGAGAGAGAGAGCTACATAGAGAGCTACAGAGAGAGAGAGAGAGAGCTACATACAGAGCTACAGAGAGAGAGAGAGAGAGAGAGAGAGCTACATAGAGAGAGAGAGCTACATACAGAGCTACAGAGAGAGAGAGAGAGAGCTGCATAGAGAGCTACAGAGAGAGAGAGAGAGAGAGAGAGAGAGAGAGCTACATATAGAGCTACAGAGAGAGAGAGGGAGCTACATAGAGCGAGAGAGAGAGAGCTACATAGAGAGCAACAGAGAGAGACAGAGAGCTACATAGAGAGCTACAGACAGAGAGAGAGATACATAGAGAGCTACAGAGAGAGAGAGAGAGAGAGAGAGAGAGAGATCTACATACAGAGCTACAGAGAGAGAGAGAGAGAGAGAGCTACATAGAGAGAGAGAGCTACATACAGAGCTACAGAGAGAGAGAGAGAGCTACATAGAGAGCTACAGAGAGAGAGAGAGAGAGAGAGAGAGAGAGAGCTACATATAGAGCTACAGAGAGAGAGAGAGAGCTACATAGAGCGAGAGAGAGAGAGAGCTACATAGAGAGCGACAGAGAGAGACAGAGAGCTACATAGAGAGCTACAGACAGAGAGAGAGAGATACATAGAGAGCTACAGAGAGAGAGAGAGAGAGCTACATAGAGAGAGAGAGAGAGAGAGAGAGAGAGAGAGAGAGAGAAAGAGAGGGTGAGAGAGAGTGAGAGAGAGAGAGAGAGAGAAAGAGAGAAAGAGAGAGAGAGAGATAGCTACATAGAGAGCTACAGAGAGAGAGAGATAGAGCTACATAGAGAGCTACAGAGAGAGAGAGAGCTACAGAGAGAGATAGAGGGAGAGAGAGAGAGGAAGAGAGGGTGAGTGAGAGTGAGAGAGCGAGAGAGTGAGTGAGTGAGAGAGAGAGAGTGAATGAGCGAGAGCACTCAGAGAAAAGATAGAGAGTTAGCATGGTTGCACTGCAGGCAGCCTGATCGATCTCATTGGCTTTATGGTGATATATCAACCACTCCCCACTGAAAGGCTGACTGGCTGGGTGGATCTCCCCTTGGCTGACTGGCTGGGTGGATCTCCACTTGGCTGACTGGGCTGGGTGGATCTCCACTTTGCTGACTGGGCTGGGTGGATCTCCCCTTGGCTGACTGGGTGGGTGGATCTCCACTTGGATGACTGGCTGGGTGGATCTCCACTTGGCTGACTGGGCTGGGTGGATCTCCCCTTGGCTGACTGGCTGGGGAGATTAGCTGTAGGAGTACTACCACAGTATCCTGCTGTATCCTGGCCTATCTCAAATCCAGCTGTTAACACTGCAGGTGTGGCATTCTAAACTGCACACTGATGATCTCTGTCTATGTCCAGAATCAGAAAAGGTTCGGATAACTTTTTGTTTATTTGTGTGTTTACCCCTGTTCCTTCGTTTCCGTTATCTTCCAAGTATTGTGAGGCCCATTTGTCGGGATCTGGGAACCTATATGTGAACTGTTTTCCACCATTATATTACTCTGTTTAAAAACCTACCCTTGATATTCCTCTTCTTTCACAGCCACAT